>NC_080176.1:64630775-64735024 GCF_950295315.1 Erinaceus europaeus
TTAGAGAATACTATGAAAGGAAAGGTCTCACCCAAGTAATGAAGTTGAAGGGTTGTCATTTCACACCTGAAGTCTCTGGACACAGTCTGAAGTGAAGCATGCTGGGGTGGCACTCGTTGAGTTGATTAGGTTGTGATCAGCAGATGCAATATTATTTGATATGAATTGAGAGAAGCATGCAGGAAAGTGCACCCCACCCTAAGGTTCCAGGACTGGGGGAAATATAGATTCTGTAGTGGAAATGTGAGGTTCCTGCTATCTTAGGGTTCAAGAAGACAATGGTTAGTTATTGTTATCACATTATTTGGTAATTGGGTTAACTTTGAATAGTCCCTTTGTTAAGATTTGCTATATAATACCCAACATCTTGTACCCAACATCTCGTATATAGCTGTGCCACAGGTTGCTTCTGTTCTCCCTCGTCTAGGCTTTTGAGAGAGTCAACATATCAAAGACTCAGCCTATGTATTAAAAAGACTCAGTCTGTGTTTTAAAAAGTTTGAGACATGGGAGTCAGGCAGTAGCGCAGCGGGTTAAGCTCAGGTGGTGCAAAGTGCAAGGACCAGAGTAAGGATTCCGGTTTGAGCCCCCGGCTCCCCATCTGCAGGGGAGTCGCTTCACGGGCGGTGAAGCAGGTCTGCAGGTGTCTGTCTTTCTCTCCCCCTCTCTGTCTTCCCCTCCTCCATTTCTCTCTGTCCTATCCAACAACAATGACAACAGTAACAACAATAATAACTACAACAATGAAAAACAACAAGGGCAACAAAAGGGAAAATAAATAAATATGAAAAAAGTTTGAGACATACAATTTTTCCCCTCTCATGTTAGTGATTTATATGACTACAATTTAATAGGAGTGTAAATAAACACTCATATTAATTAAATAGTGATTTATATGACTACAATTTAATAGGAGTCTACATAAACACCATTCCTACCACCAAAAAACTGTGCACCATCCCACCCACCCCCACTCCCCCGCCTCCCTGGGAAGCTGAATGTCCACCCTCCCCCTCCCCACAGGGTTTTTACTTTGGTGCCCTACTCTCAATTTAGTCAGATCCTGCTTTTAGTTTCCCTTTCTGTTCTTCTTTCTCAACTTCTGTTGATGAGTAGGATCATCCCATACTCATCTTTATCTTTCTGACTTAGCTCACTTAACATAATTCCTTCTAGCTCCATCCAAGATGGGTCAGAAAAGGTGGGTTCATTGTTCTTAATAGCTGCATAATATTCCATTGTGTATATATACTACTATATTTCACTATATTTATCTTAAAAAAAAATACCTGTCAGTGACTTGAGAAATAGCTCAGCTGTTAGGCTGCCTGCCTTGCCATGTGAGTAGCCCAGGCTTGAGCCGTGGCTCACTGCAGGGGGGTTGGGGGGTGCTATGCCTTAGGGGAAGCTCAGATGCTGAGCTTCTGAGGTGTTTCTGTATCTTAAAAAAAAAAATTCAGCCTGGGAGGGCTAGGGAGACAGCATAATGGTTCTGCAAAAGACTTTTCTGCCTGGGGTTCTGAGGCTCCAGGTTCAATTCCCAGCACCATCATAAGATATACCTGAGCAGTGCTCTGGTTTAAAAATAAATTTAGGCTGGGTGGTGGTGCACCTGGATGAGCGCACATATTACAATGCACAAGGAACCAGGTTCAAGCCCCCACACCCACCGGCAGGGGGAAAGCTTTGTAAGCGGTGAAGCAGTGCTGCAGGTGTCTCTCTGTCACTCTCCCTGTTTTCCCCTTCCCTCTGGATTTCTGGCTGTCTCTGTCCAATAAGAAAATAAATATAAAAAAATTTAAAATAAATAAATAAATAAATTTAGCCTGGGGCAGTGAAACTACACGAGAGGCTCCCAGTTATGCCCCCAATACAGTCAATAGTTGCATAGAAGTGGTGAGGTGAGTGTTTTTTTTTTGCTTTTTTCCTGCTTTTCTCGCTGTTTATAATGTGTTGGTATCTTGGATTATTTAAAATGCCATTAAAAAAAAGAAAGTTGTTCAAGAAAGACATAATGAGTTTTAGTTGGTAGATTTGTAATGACTCTTCAGGTAAACCAAGAGGATTTGATGTGGTTGCTCCCATCCAAAGCTCCTGAGATATTCCATAGCACAGGCCTTGGTGTAGTTATTTCTGGGTAGACTCTAGGCCTAATACAATAATCGATCCATAGCAATGCCTCTTAATGCCATTTAAAAAAAAAATTTCCCCTTTTGTTGCCCTTGTTGTTTATCATTGTTATTATTGTTGTTATTGCTGTCATTGTTGGCTAGGACAGAGAGAAATCGAGAGAGGAGGGGAAGACGGGGAGAGAAAGACAAGACACCTACAGACCTGCTTCACCTCCTGTGAAGTGACCCCCCTGCAGGGGGATTCCGGGGGCTGGAACCGGAATCTTGATGCCAGTCTATGCACTTTCTGCCATGTGTGCTTAACCCACTGCGCCACCACCGGGCTCCCATGCCATTTTTTTTTTTTCAAAATGAAGATGATACCCAGTGAAGTGGGCACTCATGGAATTTACAGGAGTGTCGGTTTGGAACTGAGGGTCTTTATATTATCTCAGAAAAGGAGAGTTGAACAGCAATAGTTAGAACTCCCCTGATCTTAAATAAGAATGCCCCTGGCATTTGATTAGTGTTATAATGGCTTGGTTTTCCTCTGCATGTCTTTTTGAAGTGACATTGGTGTCAACATTGTAATTCACTATCTTCAACATGCAGCATCAGCTACCTGGGGATAGCTATACCATCAAAGACTTAATGCCACTTGCCACTTTACTCACTTCACCTCCCCCCCCACACACATACCTGTCCCCTCTGGTTATCACCAAGCTGTTCTAAATGCGTTTTTGTTTTATTTTGAATTCACATATGTTAATATGGCATATTGATTTATGGAGGATGGACACTCTGGATCCCTGGAACAATCTCATTTGATCATTGTTATACATCTGGTATTTTAATAATTTTTTTGCGTCTCTGTTCACTTGAGACATTGACTTGTAATTCACTGTTTTATGATGTTGCCTGGTCTTTATCATCACATACAGAAGGGTTGTCTCTGTCTCTTGTTTTTGTTTGTGGCTGGAAGCCCACTGCTTGCTATATCAGCAAGCCTGTACTTTCCTTTAGCTACTACTTGTTCTGACACCATCTTCCCCTCCACTTGCAGTCTACAGGCAGCTCATATCCAGATACTGTTTTTAATCTGTTGTACAACTCTTTGTCATTTGACTGGTGAGCTCAGTCTATTTACACTTAGGGTGATTACTGACTAGAACTCACTTATTGTCACTGGGACCAGTGATGTCTGTCCCCGAAAGTGAAGATGAGAGAATACAAGTAGTTCCCGGTAGCTTCGGCCCTGTTGACAGCTTGGAGGAAGCTATGGGGTTTATTTAATTTTTAAATTTTTGTTCATATTTATTTAGCCAGAGCACTGCTTAGCTCAAGCTTATGGTGATACTGAAGATCAAACCTGGGATGCTAGGGCCTCAGGTATGAAAGTCTCTTGAAAAACCACTATGCTGTCTCCCCTAGCCCAGCTGCAAGCTATGAATATAGGTCCAGAGTGAAGCAGGGAAGCTCATGGCTTCAGGTGCTCATGGAGACAAGATGAGGGGAGTACTGTGAATGCTGGCCCATCCTCTCTGCCACTCTAGATCGTCCCCAGCCACCTCTCCCTGTGCCTTGTCTCCCAGGGATGGGGACCAGGGACAGGACTGAGAGCCTCAGTGGGGTCTGTGGTGTTACTCACCATGCAGAGGATCCGGAACATTGAGCTCCTTGGGACTGTGTACTGAGCTTGCACTGGGGTGAAAGAGTCCAGAGGGAGTGAGGCTTTCTCCTCCTCCCAACTCCCCCCCCCCCCATCCCTCCCTCCCTCCCTCCTCCTCATTTTATTAGAGGAATAATGACTGATAGGACAGTTGTCATAAAAGGAACAACTTTCACTTTTCCCTCTCTTCTCTCCCTCCATCCTTTCTCTCTCTCTCTCCCCCTCTCCCCCCAATCAGAGTTATTGCTGGGGTTCAGTGCCTGCATCACGAATCCATGATCCAAATGGCCTTTTTTACCCCGTTTTTGAAAATATTAGATAGAAGGGCAACAAAAGGGAATAAATAAAAAATATTTTTAAAATATTAGATAGGACAGAGATAAATTGAGAGAGAAGGAATACACACACACAGAGACATAGAGAGAGAGAGAGAGAGAGAGAGAGGAGACACCTGCAGATCTGTTTCACTGATCATGAAGCCTCCTTTCTACAGGTGGGGAGGGGGGCTCGATCCCAAGTCCTTCTGCATGGTAATGTGTGTCCTCAGCCAAGTGCACCACCATCCGACCCCTAGGGTACAATTTCTTGTCTCCCTGTGACAGGTGTCTACTGCCTCCTCTGCCTGTATTCCCTAGTGAGCAAGGAGGGTTAGGTCAGCTCCTTTGGAAAGAGACCAAGACAGTGCGGCCTCTGGTGCCACCTAGGAGCAGAAAGTGTCCAAGGCTGGTGTGTGAAGACAGCTGTTGAGCTCAGTTTGTGAATATGGGAGATTGACATTATCCATTTAAAAAAAGAGATGGAGAAAAAGGGAGAGTTGTTATGTGCTTCATAAAAACAACTTCTCACTTAAAAAGCTGCCCCTCTTAGGGATCCTTTAAAAACAGGTGCTCAAATTATAAAAGATGCTATTGTGTCCTTCAGGCCAAAATGGATAGTGCTGGAGGTGGTTATGATCGGTGAAGTGAGGAGGGTGTGTGTGAAAGACAGCTAACTGCTGGATGGCTTTGATCAGATGTGGAATCTAGAGAATGGAAACACATGAACTTAGGCTAGAATTAAAAATAAAAAAAGCCAACTGGTCACTAGGATTTTGAGAGAACGATGGCAGATATCATGGGGGAGGGGTGAGCCCAGAACTTTGGCAGTGGATGCAGTATAGAATTATGCCCTCTGATGTTATAATATTGTGAACCACTATTAAATTACTAATAAAGTAAATCATAGTAACATAAATGTAAATATCCTCCCATTCTGCATTTTAAGTCACTTTATTTAGTAAGGAATTTATAAACCTTCACAAAGGCAGAAGAGATAATACTTTGTCCCTCAAGGGAAATGAGTGTGGGATCACTCTCCAAAAGCACAATACAGAGCAACTTGTGTATCATTCTTACTTCAGCTACATTTTATATCATAAAAAAAACTGTTGAGTTTTCAACTGTGTTGGTGAAGAGAAACATTATTCTTGTGGTGGTTGATAGATGATCATGTAACACATGAAAAATGTTGGTATGCATGAGACCCCTTCTGTTTCATTTGGTTTAAATCACCCCTGCTTAACACTCTGATTTTCACCAGTCACTTTTCTCTCCACCCTCTCTATGTCACATCCTGTTTCCACCCTACTTGGCAAGTATATATAAAGATAGCATTGTGAGTTTTCGGGTACTTTAGTTTAGCTTAGCTTGGCTTAGATTGTGCTGCATCCTGCATGAATAAAGAGATACTGCCTACAGCTCAGCCATGAATCCCTGGTCGTCCGTTACCCGCCCGTGAAGCCAGCCCGGCGAAAACAACATAACCCGTCAAAAACAACAGAAAAAAAAATTGACAAAGTTGAAATGCAACAAGGCAAAAACTAAGTGGAGCAGCTGGGATTTGCACCTTCGATCTTACACATGTATAGCATACTTCCTACCTGTGAGCCATACCCTACACTATTAAGAAACAGTTCTTGCAACCTGGAAGGTGGCAGAGTGGCTGGAATTGTGGATTTACAATCGTGAGGTTCTGAGTTTGATCTTCAGCATTGCACATGGCGAGAATGGGACTCTGGCTCTCTGTTATTAATAAGGGAAGGGAGAAAGAAAGGAAGAGGAATGAAAAGAAAGAAGAAAAGATTGTTTTTGAGGGTTAAGTACACAGATTACCATGTGCAAGGACCAGGATTTGAGCCCCTGCTCCCCACCGGCATGGAGGTCTCTTTATGAATGGTGAAGAGGCCTTCTTTATTGACCCTCCCCTATCAATTTCTGTCTGTTCTATCAAGTATAATAGAAAGAAAAAAAAAAAAAGGAAAAATTGGCCACCAGCACTAGTGGATTTGTAGTGTTGGCATTGAGCCCCAGTGACAAACCCTGGTGGTAAAAATAAAAATAAAGAAGAACGATGTGGTCTGGGAAGTGGTGCAGTAGATAAGGCATTGGACTCTCAAGCATAAGGTCCTGGGTTCAATCCCTGGCAGCACATGTACCAGAGTGATGTCTGCTTCTTTCTCTTTCTCCCCTCTTATCTTTCTCATGAATAAAAAAATCTTTTTAAAAAATAGAAAAAAAAAAGAAGAAAGGTTGTTCTTTCTTTGTTTGGATCCATCTAGGATGGGAGTCACTATCACTTGATCAAACCCCTGGCCCAGTGGTGTCCTCTGTCACTTCTCAAAAGGCACCTGCTATGGGTAGGAAGTACTTAAGGTCACCTGATAGCTACATTTGGCTTTCTCTCCCAACTTTTCTCCACCACAGGTAAATTGCCGAGTTAGTCAGTTGCTTTCTCCTGGTCCTTAGCAGACACCTTTGAGACCCCCAACACGCCTGTCTTTTTTATTTTATTTATTTTTCCTTTTTGTTGCCCTTGTTGTTTTTCATTGTTGTAGTTGTTGTTGTTGATGTCGTTGTTGTTAGATAGGACACAGAGCAATGGAGAGAAGAGGAGAGGAAGACGGGGAGAGAAAGACAGACACCTGCAGACCTGCTTCACCGCTTGTGAAGCGACTCCCCTGCAGGTGGGGAACCGGGGGCTAGTACCAGGATCCTTATGCCGGTCCTTGCGCTTTGTGCCACGTGCGCTTAACCCCCTGTGCTACCGCCAGTCTTCCTGACTCCCCACGCCTGTCTTTTGACACAAGGGCATGGAAAGGCAGGATCACTGCCCTGCTTGTCTGCAGAAAGACAGACAACATGCAGGTGAAGCCAGCTGCTTGCTTTACTCCTGTGCTGTCAGGAGCCATCTTCCATGCTTCATTTCTTTCAAACATCACCCATGCGTCTGCCTGCCCATCCCCTCTCCCCCCACTCTCCTTCTATCCCCTTCACACTGCTGTGTACCTGCCATGTGCCAGGCATGAAGTCCCTGCCCTCAGGGAAGTTATAGTCTCTGTTAGTGCTGGGCTGCAACCAAACTAACGAGTGAAAACAAGCTTGAGAGTTGTTGAAAGAAATTAGAGCCACGGAGAGAGGAATCTGGGGGAACAGGAAACCAATCCCTGGCTGAGGGAGAGAGCATCAAGACTTGGAAGACAGAGAGGTTCTATCCTGGAAAGGCAGAGAACAGCCTTGTCACAGCCTCAGAGCAGGCAAGAGTTATGCATGTGAGGAGCCCAGAGAAGGACAGTGTATCTGAAGCAGGGGCTGGACCCAGGTCAGAGGATCAGGCTACTGTAGGTGAGCGGATTTGATTCCCAATGCGATGTGAGACTGTTTCAGGGGTTTCAAGAGGAGTGACCGGATATAATGTGCATTTTTATCTTTATGTGTATTTATTTTTAGGTAGAGACAGAGAAGGGAGAGAGAGGGAGAGGAAGAGAGACCGTAACTCTAAAAATCCCTTTAATGTCATTCAAGGGCTAGGCTCGAACTTGGGTCAAGCAAGTTATATGGTAAAGCACTATCCAAGTCAGCTATTTTCCTGGCCCTAATTTGTGCTTTTAAACTACAGCACTAATATGTTCCTGGAGAGTGACCACAGAGGGGCAAGAATCCAGGCAGGTTATTGTGTACTTGGGCTGGAGTGGAGAGGACTGAATGACTTTGAGCCACGTGCTGAAAAACGTGACACTGCTCGCTCATAGAGGGGTCAGGTGGTGGCTCATGGTGGCCATGACCGTGTGTGAGGACCAGAGTACAAACTCCTGGTCCCCAGCTTGCAGGGGAGAAGCTTCATGAGTGGTAAAACAGTGCTGTAGGCATTTCTCCTCTCCCTCTATCCCTCTGTCTCTTACCTTCTAAAAATAATATTGGTGGGAATTGTGTGGAGTTGTACCCCTCATATCCTCTGTTTTTGTCAGTGTTTTATTTTTATAAATAAAATAAAATAAAACAAAAAATTATATATATATATATATATATATATATATATATATATACCTTTTTGATAAACTGGATATTGAGAGGGGGTGGGGATGCAATCAAGGCAGCTCTTAGATTTCTGACTTAAGTTATGGAGTTGAGAAGGGCAGGACTTGGAGGAGGAGTTGTCTTAGTGAAATGAGATGTGCCGATTGCATATATGTATGTATGTATATATATATATATATATATATATATATATATATATATATGAGAAAGGCCTGCGAGAAATGTCTAGGAGGTAGAGAAGTCTGGAGCTGGAAGAGGGGCCAGTGCCAGGTTATCAGTGTGATAAGCCATGAACTAGGGAAGAAATCACATAATGAAGCAGACGCATCCTAAAGGAATTGCGCAAGCAGAGATTAGGTAGAAGAATAGTTTCAAAAGAAATTAAAAAGGCCCCACTCCCCACCTTCTGGGGGTGGGGTGGGGTGGGAGGGACTCTTCACAAGTGGTAAATCAGTGCTATAGATGTCTCTATGTCTCTCTTCCTCTTTTTCTCCTTCTCCCCTCTCAATTTCTCTGTCCTATCAAATTTTTAAAAAAGGAAGGGGGCAGGTGGTGGCACCTGGTTGAGCTCAAGGGCCCTTATCCCCACCTGCAGGGGGAAAGCTTTATGAATGGTGAAGCAGTGTTGCAAGTGTCTCTCTGTCTCTCTTCCCCCCTTGGCTTCTGACTGTCTCTATTCCAATACATACATAAAGTTAATAATAAAAAAGAGGTGAGTCAGGTGGTAGCGCAGCAGGTTAAGTGCAGGTGGTGCTAAGTGCAAGGACTGATGGAAGGATCCTGGTTCAAGCCCCGGTTCCCCACCTGCAGGGGAGTCACTTCACAGGTAGTAAAGCAGGTCTGCAGGTGTCTATCTTTCTCTCTCCCTCTCTGTCTTCCCCTCCTCTCTCCATTTCTCTCTGTCCTATCCAACAACAACAACAACACAACAATAACTACAACAATAAAGCAACAAAAGAGAATGAATGAATAAATAAATATTAAAATAATGATAAAGTAATAAAACGGGTGAGGAGAAAAAAAGAAGAAACTGACCACTGAAAGCAGTGGCTCTGTTGTGTAGGCACGGAGCCCCAGCAGTAACCCTGGTGGGGCAAAAAGCCAAAAGGAGTGTCTGGAGAGCCAGGAAGCAGCTGGCAGACTCAGGAAAGGCCATTTCAAGGAGATGCAGTGGTTGACCGGTGCTGTCGAATTGAGACAATTTAGAATTTAGAATTAAAGACAGAAAAATTTCTGACTTGGTGACATGAAGGTTGCTGGTGACTTTGGCAAGACTAGTGAAATGGGTGGGGGGGCAGTGTTAGGTTGGGTTATTTATTATTTAAAAAAATTTAATTTATTTATTAATGAGAGGATAGGAGAGAGTAAAAGAACCAGACATGACTCTGGTATATGTGCTGCCAGGGATTGAACTCAGGACCTCATGCTTGAGAGACCGACCAACGTTTTATCCACTGTGCCATCTCCTGGACCACTGGTTTATTTTTCCTTTATTGGGGATCGATATTTTACAGTTGACAGTAAATACAATAGTTTGTATATGCATAACATTTTCCAGTTAGGTTGGGTCTTGAAGAATGAGTTAACTATTCACAAATGCCTTGGGGTGGGGTGGGGAGATAGCACAGTGCTTCTGCAGAAGACATTCCTGCCTGAGGCTTTGAGGTCCCGGGTTCAATCTCAGGCTCCAACATAAATCAGAGATGATCAGTGCTTTGGATTTAAAAGGAAGAAAGAAGAAAAAGCAAACAAAAAGGTTTAAGTAACATTAGGAACAGAAGAAAAATTTCTGGGTAGGGGAAGATAGCATAATGGTTCTATAAAAGACTTTCATGCCTGAGGTTCTAAAGTCCCAGGTTCAATTCCCTGTATCACCATAAATCAGAGTTGAGCAGTCCTGTGGTTTTAAAAAAAAAGTGAGAGGGGCCAGGTGGTGGAAGAGCTGGTTGAGCACATATATTACAATATACAAGGACCTGGGTTCAAGCCCCTGTTCCTCCACCTGCAGGGGAAAAGCTTCACAAGTGGTAAAGCAGGGCTGCAGGTGTCTCTCTGTATCTTTCCCTCTCTCTTACACGCTTCCTCTCAATTTCTAGCTGCCTCTCTGCAATAAATAAATAAAGGTGATTAAAAAGAGAGAGAAAAAGACTTTCTTTTTTTTTCTTTTTAAAGATTTTATTTATGAGAAAGATTAGGAGGAGAGAGAAAGAACCAGACATCACTCTGGCACATGTGCTGGCAGGGATTGAACTCAGGACCTCATGCTTGAGAGTCCAAAGCTTTACCACTGCACCACCTCCCGGCCCACAAGAAAGACTTTCTTACATTGATAAAGTGCAGCTATTTGAAGCCCCTTATAAGCCTCACAGTGAATGATGAAGCTGTATAAATGTTAATGTTCAACTTCCTGCTCCCCAAACTCACATTGGAGGTCCTGACTCAGTGCAAAAGAGCAAGTAAAATATGTGAGAAATCAGGGTTCAGTAAGCCGGCTACATGCAGACTATCCAAAATCTACATCCAAAATCTACTCACTAACAAGAACCAAATAGAAAATGAAAAAGATCACATCTGCTACTCCTTTGTTCTGTGTTTCCTTGGGCTTTGTACCTGAGCAATTATATAACTTTCTGTGGACATTCTTTTTTTTTTTTTTTTTTTTTTCCTTTCAGAGAGGGAGAAAGACAGAGTTTATGGCATCACTCTACTGCTTGTGAAGCTTCCTCTGCATATAGTGTCCTTGAGCGGGTGCTTGAACCCAGGTTCCTCGTGCATGATAAAGTGTGTGCTCTACCTAGTGGGCTATCTCCTAATGCCATGCCATGAGACTTCATGATGGGGCAGAGCACTGCACTGTTACTAAGGGGGACAAAGAGAGTCACTGGGAAGGGGCAGTTTTCAGTTTTACTACCTTAGCGCCAATCCCCCGCCGTCATGTGATAAAGGGAATGTTGAAACACTGGCATTCTGGTTACGACACCGAGTTCCTTGACCACTTGGGTACTCAATTTTTCATAAACAAAGTCATGTATTGATTTTTAAAAAAGGTAATGGAAGCAGTGATAATACAGTCACTAGAGGAAAGGACACAAACAGGAAGTAGACAGAAATAAAGATGGTAGTGGAGTGGCATCACTGATCAGCAGGGCCTCGAAATAGCACCACAGTGTGCAAAAGGGAGGGTGCAGCTGGTCTGGAAGCAGCACTGGAGGGCAGTGAGGTCCTTGGAAAAGGGGGAGATGAGGCTCTGAAGAATTAGCATCACTCATGTTCAAGCTACTTACTCCAACTTTCTTCACTCGACCACCTTCTCCTCTAGTCTCAGTATTGGCTGATACATGTTCACAGCAGAATTTGGAAAGCTCAGGTTTAGCAGGTGGGCAAAAGTTTAAATAGAAAACCAAAGAACATTATTCAAATATGTCAGAAGTTACAGGTTTCTTAAAGGTCAGCTTGCCCCCCTATGGTAGGGGGCTGGTATGACAAGAATTGATGCAGATACATAAAGGTCAAGATAATTAGTCTCAGCACAGCTATATACAAGATACTGGGTACTGTACAGCAAACCATAACAAAAGGACTTTTCAAAGTTAACCCAATTACCAAATAATGTGATGATAACATTAACTATCGATTGTCTCTTTGAACCCTAAGACAGCAGGAACCTCATATCTCCACTATAGAGCCCCTACTTCCCCCAGTCCTGGAACCCTTGGATAGGGCTCACTTTCCCGTATGCCTCTCCCAATCCATATCAAATAATATTGTATCTGCCGATCACAACCTAACCAATGCAACGATTGCCACCTCAACATGCTTCACTTCAGACTGTGTCCAGAGACTTCACATGTGGAATGACAACCCTTCAGCTTCATTACTCAGGTGAGACCTTTCCTTTCATAGTATACTCTAATTTCATCTCAGGTGGTTCACTTTCTAACAAAGTCCCAAAACCTAGATACACACCAGTTTCTGTAAGAGAGAGCATATCTTCACAGCTATCTATAAACTACTGCAAAATATATACCTGAAAGCAGAAGTACTCTAGAGCTTGCAGTGAGTACCTCCCTAACACTTCCTCTCCACTATTCCAAGCTTTGGGTCCATGATTGCTCAACAATTTGTTTGGCTTCGTATGTTAACTCTCTTTTCAGTCACCAGGTTCCAGATGCCATCAGGATGCTGGCCAGGCTTCCCTGGATTGAAGACCCCACCAATGTGTCCTGGAGCTCCGCTTCCCCAGAGACACACCCTACTAGGGAAAGAGAGAGGCAGACTGGGAGTATGGACCGACCAGTCAACGCCCATGTTCAGCGGGGAAGCAATTACAGAAGCCAGACCTTCTACCTTTTGCAACCCACAATGATCCTGGGTCCATGCTCCTAGAGGGATGGAGAATGGGAAAGCTACCAGGGGAGGGGGTGGGATATGGAGATTGGGTGGTGGGAATTGTGTGGAGTTGTACCCCTCCTACCCTATGGTTTTGTTAATTAATCCTTTCTTAAATAAAAAAAGATAGTCTCCAGATGCAGTCATTTAATTACCCAAAGGCATTTGAGGGGAGAATAGGGGTTGAACCAGTTAAGGCAAGATAGAGAGAAGAGAAGCAAGGTTTGATGCAAACTGAGGACATCAAAGTGCACTGCTAGGAGTGTGTGATAAGGTTGTTCTCCTCTGTGATCAGAAGGTGAGGTGAACTTTGAGTAAGTGAATCTTAAAGTAGGCGGCCATGTGGCCTGCAGTTAATGGAGAGAAGTATTGAGGTTTCTGTGGGCTTGAGAGTCAAGAAGGGAAGAACTTAGTCTGAGAGACGGTTTCTCCCCTTTGCTCACCTCGATTGAGAGAGACTAACTAGAGGTTATCTTCTCAGACCTCCATCCAAGGATGGGGGGAGTTCTCCCTAAGCTCTATTAAGCTTACACATAGCCAGCCCCACAGGGAAGGAGAGGGAGAGAAAGAGGGACATCTTAAGCCTTGCTTCACTGCTTATGAAGCTTCCTTCATACAGGTGGGGACTAGAGGGCTTGAACCTGGGTGCATGGTGACAGGTGTGCTCAATCAGGTGCGCCACCACAAGGCCAGGCCACTAAAGCAGGATTTATTTATTTATTTTTTTACTTTTTATTTATAAAAATATTGACAAGACCATAGGATAAGAGGGGTACAATTCCACACAGTTCCCAACCCCTCCCGATAGCTTCCCTATTCTTTATCCCTCTGGAATTTATCCCCCAGGATCACTATGGGTCTGGCTTCTGTAATTGCCTCCTCGCTGAACATGGGCGTTGGCAGGTCGATCTATACTCTCAGCCAAGCAGGAGTTTTCTATAGTTGCCCTCTGGATACATTAGGTCAGAGAGCCCTTTGCTGTGGGGCTGCAGTGAGCACTATGGGGTGTCCGGCAACACCACTGGCTATAGTCCATGGCCACTAGATGTCAGTAGCACTCCACCCCCAGTCATGAAGGAGCCTTAGGATCACCCAATAACGCCAGATGTCTCCTGGGGATCCAACTATCCCCAGTTGAGAACCTCTGGGTTAGAGGTGAGCATGGAAAAGGAGTGAAGACAGGATGTAAATTATGTAAATGTGGGGATTTGAAGGAGATAAAATCTGGCAACACTTTGGTCTTGTGTGTGTGGCTCTGATGGCACTGATCTTCCCTACCCTTTTTTATAAACACAGTGATTTGTAACAGCTGCTTTCTGCTGTCTCAGTGTCTGCATTTTAACTGGCTGTGTAGCAGATCTGAACAATAACATTAACAATAACAATAACATTCCTCCTGATGGTTGCTGGGAATGCTGGGAAGTTGGAGAGAAGGGACATCATTCTTGACTTCCTTCCATAGCCCCACATTTTCCACTTGAAAATATAACCATTAAGATAAACTTAAATCTTCCTTAAGGAAGTATGCCCACATTCAAATGTATTCAATGAGCTAAAATATATAAGTAGCACACACTCCTTATTCAAGGGAAAAACAACCTGGTAATGATACTTAATAGTATAGAGACAAAATTCAGTTATTTTGCCTTGAACATTTCTCAGAATGAATTTCCAGCATCCCTCAGAACACAGATTAAACTGGATTTCAGAATATTGGGTTGTTGGAAAAGGCATGACATAACTTTTTTTTTTTTTCTCCAGGGTTATTGCTGGGGCTTGGTGGCTATTTTTTTTCTTTTGTTGCCCTTGTTTATTGTTATCATTATTGTTGTTGTTATTGCTATTTGTTGTTGGATAGGACAGAGAGAAATTGGGAGAGGAGGGGAAGACAAAGAAGGAGGAGAGAAAGACACCTGCAGACCTGCTTTACCACTTGTGAAGTGACCCCCCTGCTGGTGGGGAGCCAGGACCTCAAACCAGGATCCTTATTCTGGTGCTTGCATTTTGCGCCATGTGCGTTTAACCCGCTGCACTAATGCAGGCCCTCACTTAAAAAAAAAAAAATTATTCCCTTTTGTTGTCCTTGTTTTTATTGTGGTAGTTATTGTTGTTATTGATGTCATCATTATTGGATAGGACAGAGAGAAATGGAGAGGAGGGGAAGACAAAGAGGGGGAGAGACAGACACCTGCAGACCTGCTTCACCGCTGGTGAAGTGACTCCCCTGCAGGTGGTGAACTGGAGGCTCTAACCGGCATCCTTAAACCGGTCCTTGAGCTTTGCGCCACGTGTGCTCATTTTTATTTTTATTTAAATATTTATTTTTCCTTTTGTTGTCCTTGTTTTTTAGTGTTGTTACAGTTATTAATGTCATTGTTGTTAGATAGGATAGAGAGAAATGGAGAGAGGAGGGGAAGACAGAGAGGGGGAGAGAAAGACAGACACCTGCAGACCTGCTTCACCGCCTGTGAAGTGACTCCCCTGCAGGTGAGGAGCTGGGGGCTCTCTTAGGCCGGTCCTTGTTGCTTTGCGCCACATGTGCTTAACCCGCTGTGCTACCGCCTGACTCCCCATTTTTAATTTTTTTTAGGCAAACATGCATCATGACTTTTCTGATAACCCAATATTTTAAAAATAATACCACACCACAGAAAAATGATTAATTTAAAAAAGGAGGTAAGTACTTAAAATTGGAAATTT
The DNA here is from genome assembly GCF_950295315.1 of Erinaceus europaeus. Lineage (NCBI taxonomy): Eukaryota > Metazoa > Chordata > Mammalia > Eulipotyphla > Erinaceidae > Erinaceus > Erinaceus europaeus. The sequence goes on from NC_080176.1 coordinate 64,645,997, forward strand.
TCTTTCTTTTTTAATCAGAGCACTGTTCAGCTCTGGCTTATGATGGTGCGGGGGATTGAACCTGGGACTTTGGAGGCTCAGGCATGAGAGTCTGTTTGCATAACCATTATACTATCTACCCTCCACCCAAAATTGGATATTTTCCTAAAGAAGCTGTCAAATGGCCAGAGCACAGGGAGATGTTTATTATTATTATCATCACTGTTACGATTTTCTGCCAGTAGGGTTGTCACTGGTTCAGCGCAAGTCCTATGAATCCGCCACTGCTCATGGCCACTTTTCCCTTATTTTTCTTTTTTCTTTCTATTTTTTATTAGGTAGGACAGAGAAATTGAGCAGGGAAGGGGAGATAGTAAGGAAGAGACACCTGCAGACCTGCTTTACTGCTCATGAAGCTTCCCCCCACGCAGGTGGGAGAACCCAGGTCCCAGCTCATGGTAATAAGTGTACTCAAGGTGGTGCGTCACCACCCTGCCTTTCTTTAATATTATTTATTGTTAAGGAAGTGCCAGTCTGGTCACAATGAGAGATCATCTCACATTCAACAGGCTAATAAAAACAGAGAAAGTGGAAAGTGTGTGTAGAAAGTGAATTCCTTGTGCACGGCTGGAGGGCATGTGAAGTGGCTGTGGCCACTAGGACAGTGTGGCGGTTCCTCAGAATACCAACAATAGAAGTTTCCCATGACCCAGTGATTCCACTTCTAAATTTATGCCCACAAGAACAGAGCAGGGAATGAAGATTTAACTCACACTCGTGTGTAGCAGCATTGCAAACAGTAGCCAAGAAGTGAAAGCAACCCGGATGTTGAGACATAAAGAGAAACGGAATGTGATATAGCCACAGAATGGAGCATTACTCAGCCCTAAAAAATGAAAAATGCAAGTACTACAACATGGAAGACCCTTAGGGGGTATTAGATTAAGTGGGATAGGCCCATCATAAGAGGACAAATCCTGTGCGATTCCTTTCAGTGAGGTATGCAGTCAGCTCCATAGAGACAGTGTAGTATGGTAGCTGTCAGGGCTAGAAGGGTGAATAGAGACTTTGGTTGCCAGGAGATAGCATAGTGGCTATGCAAAGACTCTCATGCCTGAGAATTCGGAGTCTCAGGTTCAATCCCTGGAGCCACCATAAGCCAGAGTTGAGCAGTGCTCTGATAAAAATAAGTACCAAAGACAAATAGGACTTTGTTTTATAAGTTGAAAAAGATTCTGGAGATAAATGATGGTGATGGTTGTACAGTGTGAATGAATTTACCTATACACTTAAAATGGCTAATATGATACACTGTATGCTGTATTTTATTGCATAATGAATATATAGAGTGGCTAGGGAAATAGCTCAGCTGGTAGAACACAGACTTTTATGCTTGAGACTCCTGGCTTTGATCCTGGGAGTGGTGCTCTGGATTCTTTCATATGAAATAAGAAAAAAAAAGTATGCATGTATACAGAACAAGGTGGCCGGGGTGGGGGGTGGCATAGTGGATAAAGCATTGACTTCTCAAGCATGAACTTCCTAGTTCAATCCATGGTATCTACCACACATGCCACAGTGATATCTTAGCTTTCTCTCACTAATAAGTAAATCTTGAAAATAAGCAACAAAAAAATAGGACAAGATTAGCTGAGGTTAAGGCAATATTTATTCAGTTTCCTTGTAATCATTAAGGCATATGTGGTAGTTACATGGCAAGGACCCTGTTCCTTTTCAAGGCTTTCTATACTTGGGCTTTAGTTCAGACAAACACCATATTTGGAGCAAATCTGAGAGAATTTCTTCTAGCAGTCACTCCTATTCATGAACTGCCTCTTTGCCCCACCGTCCTTTGACTGAACTCAGTCACCTTCAGTGGCAGGGCTAGGCTGGTTTTGCAGCTGATCCGATGGTCCTGTTGACCATGGATGGGTCAAGCAGTACCGGTGGGTGTCAGCGGCTGCTGTGCTAGCTCCTCAGGCCATGCGCTCAATGACAATGGCGATGCCCTGGCCACCTCCAATGCAAGCCGACCCAACTGCGTATTTCCCACCTCGGCGCCTGAAAGAGAAAGCAGCGTCTGAAGCTGACAGGGAGAACAGTGGACAGAACCAGACAATCACACTCATAGTGATCATACGTTCTCCCTCAGCTCAACTTCTCAGTCTTTCCCCCATAATACTGGCTGAATAGTCACAATAAAAGGGTAGAAGTTAGATTTTTTTTTTTTTTTTTTTACTTTGCCTTGGAGTTCATCACTCTGGGTTGACTATTAGATCAAGAGGAAAGGGGGGGGGTCACATAGCACCACAGTTACCCCCCAGTGTAGTAGTAACCCCATATACCATACTGGGGGATCTAACCAGGGCTTCACACATGGTAAGTGGCTACCTTCCCACATGAGCTAGATCACAGTTCTCTCGGCATTTTGTTTTCTTACATAGTGTAATCTGCCTCCTATGCCACTGAATGCAAGTGCCACAGGAGGCAGGGCATCACTGGTTAGGGATCAACCCAGATGTAGTGAGCAGTAGGTCCACCCAAGTGAACACATGCAGCAGAGGTGTCCTTGAGGTTGGCTACAAAGTGGTGTCCAGGGGGATGGGCGGAGGAATAATGAACATCATTACGCATGTCTACAAAAGGCGGCAAGTCTGATATTCCTGCAGGTACCTTAACTCATGAACCAGGTGTGCAGTGATTCTGGATCCTGATGCTCCCAATGGGTGGCCCATAGCAATGGCTCCTCCATTCACATTGGTTTTACTTGGGTCAAGACCCAAAGTTCTCTCAACTGCCAGGTACTGGGAAGCAAAAGCTTCATTCACCTTAAAAAAAAAAAAAGTTACCAAAAATATTTATTCACAAAATAACTGCTAATTTTGCTGTTGTCCACGCCCTCATTTAAATACCCGTAGCTCAGGCCGGGGTCCACACGCCCGAAGCCCCCTGCTCTGGCCAGGCTCCTCTAGCCTGCAGGACGCCACTTTGCCATGCTCGTGGCCAGTCCTGGGCCTTGTGGGCCAGCGCAGAGCACTGAAACCACAGCAACATCTGGGGGTCTGGGAGGTGGCATGAGGGCCCAGAGCTCAATCCCTGGCCGCAAGTGTACCAGACTGAGGTCATCTTTTCTCTTGAATCTTTCTCAATAAAATTTAAAATAAATAAATACCCATAGCTAACTGGGGAGATGGTGCAAATGGCAGTACACTAGGCTTGCGTGTCTGAGGCCCCAGAGGTCTCCAGATTTAATCCTCTTCACCACTTAAATCAAAGCTGAGCAGTGCTCTGGTCTCACATTAAAATTATATATAAGGGGTAGGCAGCATAATGGTTATGCAAAGAAACCCTCATGCCTGAGACTCCAAAGTCCCAGGTTCAATCACTACCATCACCATAAGTCAGAGCTGAGTAGTGCTCTGGTTAAAAAGAATGTGTGTGTGTGTGTGTGTGTGTGTGTGTGTGTGTGTAAATGTATCACCATCTTGCAAGGTTATTTTAATCTATATTTGGTCATTCTTTCTAAAGATATTAGGTCTGAAAGGTACTTTAGGTCAAATGCAATCCTTGAAGAAAAGAAATCCTGAGTAATAGGAATGGGCCCCTGTAGAGGCAGTGAGTGGGCTACTGCAGAAAGCCCTCCGGTTCTGGAGCTAGATGTATGGTTCACATCCTGGCTGTATGCATGTCCTTTAAACTCTCAACACTCAAGTGACCTCAGTAGTAGAATGTGACTATAGTATCATCCTGAGTTCCTGTCGAGGGTAAATGAAATCAAAGGCACCGTCTATATGTACCTGACAGGCAGCTTGCACTCAGTGAATGGTTGCTGCTATTACTAGTACCCGTTGCCACTTGCCATACTTGTAAGAAGAATCTGGAGGACAACAAAGAATAAGCCTTGACAGCCAGATACCCAAGAGGAGTGTTTACTATGTGGCAGAACTAAAAAGTATGGTGTATTATACTCAGCAAGGCTGGCTAGAATTACCTTCAACTATATGGCACTGTTTCTTTTATCTGAGAGGAGGATAAAAGGAAAGACACTCAGAAGTAGTAATAGGTGTAGGTGTGACTTAGAAAATGAAGTGAAAAGAGAGACAGGCTGGGAGTGTGGATCAACCTGCCAACACCCATGTTCAGCAGGGAAGCAATCACAGAAGCCTGACTTTCCACCATCTGCACCCCATAATGACCCTGGGCCATACTCGCAGAGGGATAAAGAACAGGAGAGCTTTCAAAGGTGGGGTGGGGGATGGTGAGGGGTGTTGGTGGGATAGGGAGTTCTGGTGGAATTATACCCCTCTTATCCTATGGTCTAGTCAATATGTCCACTTTACAAATTAAAAAAAAAAAAAAGGAAGTGAAGGCAGGACCACAGGAAAAAAAATGGGCAAAAAAATATTGTGTTTAGATAGAAATAGATAGTTATAGATCCAAAGTCAATCCATATCTGTGACCTTGAGAGAAACACTGCAGTTTCTAATGGAGGGGACGAAGATACGGAACTCAGATGATGGGAACATTATGGAATTATACCATTATCTTACAATTTTGTAAATCAATACTAAATCAATAATAAAGTATATGGTACTATATTTTCACATGGCCTTCACTAGGGCATTTTTTTTTTTTCTTTTAGGTAAGAAACTGATTTTAGAAAAGTTAATTTTACAGAGTTGGAATTAAAATCCAGTCTTCTGTTCTTTCCTATTATAGTTTGTCCTCCCCAAGACAGTACATGATTTGTTTTTAGAGCCAGCATTATTTTACCATTTTAGAACTATTATTTTTAAACTATTATTTTTATGAGGAAAAAAAAAGAAACATATACTCTGGCACATAACGCTGGGACCCAAACCCTGGCTCTCATGCATGCCAAGTCCAGTGCCCACTCTCCAGCTACCTACCACTTTCCCACTTTCCATAGTTGCATCCAAGGAGGTACTAGGAGACCCCGGACAGATACATCAAAAACTAGATTTTTGAACATAGGGAAAACGATCTCAGGGTCACCAAAAGTGGCAAAGACCATCTTATCAGGGTGTTGAGAGCTATATCCTTGAATATTTGTACATCTATAAGTGATGAATTGCTTTGCTGATCTCAGATATTCCTGTAGTTTTAAGTGTGAAACCTAAAGTCAGGTATTTAGTGGGAGTAGATAGCAGAATGGTTATGCAAAAAGACTCTCATGCCTGAGGCTCCAATGTTCCAGGCTCAATCCCCCACACTTACATGAACCAGAACTGAGCAGTACTCTGGTAAAAATAAATAAAGTCAGATATTTAGTGGCACCTATTTAGTACTATAAATACGGTAACAGAGGCTCCTTTGAGGCTTTGCTCTGTGGTTGTCTGACAGTGGAAGAAGAATGGAAAGAGAGTGGAAGGAGCTTAAGGATAAATGATGTTTCCTGGGCAAGAGAGTCCTACCTAGGAAATCACCTGCCTAGAGTAAAAGGTCCCTTCTCCTCCATCAACTTTGTAAAGATTTCCTTGGTATAGTAGTTACTTGCCAATGCAAGTAGCATGAGCTCAATTACCTAAAATTTTCAAATACTTCAAAACACAGGAGATATACACTACATATTTAAGTGTTTTCTCCTTCACTTCTTTCTAAAAATGTGCTAGACACTTAAGATGACTGTTCTAAACTATCATTTAAAAAGAAAAAAGCCTTACCCTATCCATCAACTGAAGATTCCAATGCCAAAAGTTATGGTGGATTAAATTTGGGAGAGGGAAGTATCTTGGCTTGGGAGAAAGGCAAGGGACTACTTCTAGATTTTGCAGCAGACCCAGATTTTCTATTAAATCAATCATTTTATCTATTTTTTTTTCTTACCCTAGTTTATAAAATAGGGTCATGGTTGTTTCTTAGAAACCTCATATAAAATTCAACTCAACAAGTACATTATCAGTCCAACATATATAATGAGATCTAATTAAGTCTTAGGAAGTTTCTAGGAATTTATGCTTCGGCAAGAGAAATTAGTTGTTTTAATTATTCCAATATAAATCATTTTAATCACGTGAGGCGGAAGCATAAATAGAAAGCATGTAATGAAGACTGTTCTCATGTAGAAGCACAGCATCTGAAAAAGTTAACAGTACTGAAACAACGCAAGCCATACAATAGCAAAGTCAAGTTATTCAGGTCATAGGAGCTGGCAGCTGACTCATGCTGTAAAGAAGCAGAACACTCACCTCCACCAAGTCCATGTCCTTAAGACTCAGCCCTGTTTTCTTCAGTGCCCCAGTGATAGCAGAGACAGGACCTATGTAAGAACAAAAATCAACTCCATCTTTTTTAATGTACAATTTCCTTTTTTTTACTCAACAGGCAGATGAGAAAATGCTGTGACAATGATGAGTAGTCATAATCTTTCTACCTTGAGAGTGCACTATAACATAATGGGCCAGGAAAGAAACAGATGATAGCAAAAATGAGACTTAGATGAAAAGGTTTTATTTTTTTCTTTTTGTTTATTATTGAATAGAGACAGAAATTGAGGGGGAGATAGAGAGGGAGAGAGACAGAGAAACACCTGTAGCCCAGTGATACTTGTGAATCTTTCCCCCTGCAGGTGGGGATCAGGGGCTTGAACCCGGGTCCTTGTGCACTATAGTGTGTGCACTTAACCAGGTATGCTACAGCCTGGGAACCCCCAGCTTTTTTTTTTCTTTCTAATATATTCTTTAAAATAAATCTTTTATTTTTATTTATAATAGAGGTAGAGAGAAATTGAGATGGGGGAGATAGGGAGAGAGACAGAGAGACACTCGCAACACTGCTTTACTGTGTTCATGAAGCTCTCCCACTGCAACGTAGGGACTGGGGGCTTGAACCTGGATCCTTGTGTATTATATATGTGCTTAACCAGGTGTACCAATGCCTGACCCTAGATGATTTTTTTTTCACTAAAAAGGACTTCTGCTGGTAAAATAGCAAAAAGAGTGCTATGTAGCATTTTTAGGTCATACTTAACAACAAATAGCAAGGCAGACTGAGTGTTCTCTCAGGCTATAGGTCACACATTTCAAGCCCACTTTACTGCTCAGAAAGGCAACAAGTAACAGCATCTCCATATGGGTACAGCTGGACAGGAAGCTACGAGACACTTGAGGGAAAAGATACCTGAAGCAAGGAGGTACTTATAACCCAACAGTCTGTAGAGAATTTAAGTAAGACATAATCCTCACAGAAGAAATGCAAACCTACTTTATAAGACTTCTGAAACTTAAAGCTCTTAGATCTCTGATCAACAGCAATGACAGCTTAATACTAATAACAATACTTAATACTTAATCACAAGATTCTTATAAACTGACATTTCCCCCCAAAGTTTAAAAAAAAATCTGCCTCAAAAAGATTGTCTGCTTCTGTTTTTAGAGAGCTGAAATCATCATGAATGTATTGTTTTTTGTTTTAAATCTTTAAAAAAATATTTTAATGAGAGAGATAACAGAGATAAAGACCAAAGCACCATTCATTTCTGACTTATAATGGTGCTGGGGATTTTGAAACTGAGGCTTCAGAGCCTCCGACATGAAAGTCTTTTGTTTAACCACTGTGCTGTCTCCTCAGCTTGTCCATAAATGTTTTGAAAGGTATGTGGCTATGTTCTGTTGAATTCAAATAGTCAAATACCAAGTTTCATAAATGTGCCTAAAGTAAAATGAGAGATGTTTTTTCAAGAAAAGTGTAATATAATCTAAATATGAAACAATTAATTTTGTGGTTTTTCTTTTTCTTTTTAATCTTTATTAGAGACAGCCAGAAATGGGGAGGGAAGGGGGTGACAGAGAGGAAAAGACAGAGAGACACCTGCAGCTCTGCTTCACCACTTGTGAAGCTTTCCCCCAGCAGGTGGGAACTGGGGGCTTGAACCTGGGTCCTTGTGCACTGTAACATGTGCACTCAACCAGGTGCGCCAACACCCAGCTCAATTTTGTGGTTTTGTAATAATGTTCTTTGGACAAGTCTGTTGACTAGGTAAGGTCCTTCATTTAGTTCTTTATAAAGCATTACTTCTCAGTTGGCTGAGTAAATACAGAATCTAATTACATATTCTCTTTTTTAATTTTTAATTTTTTTCCCTTTTGTTGCCCTCGTTATTATTGTTGTTACTGCTGTCATTATTGTTGGATAGGACAGAGAAATACAGAAAGGAAGGGAAAGCAGAGAGGGGGAGCAAAAGATAGACACCTGCGGACCTACTTCACTGCTTGTGAAGCAACTCCCCTGCAGGTGGGGAGCTGGGGGCTTGAACTGGGATCCTTAGGCCACTCCTTGAGCTTCGTGCCATATGCGCTTAACCTGCTGCGCCACCGTTTGGCTCCTTCTCTTTTTTAAGATTTTTTTAAATAATTATTTTATTTCATTTGATAGGACAGAGGAAAATTGAGAGAGAAAAGGGAGATAGACAGAAAGACCAGCATCATTGTTTTACTGCTCATGAAGCTTCCCCTTGCACGTGAGGACTGGGGGCTTGAACCTGGGTCCTTATGCATGTACATACATGCACTCAGGTGGGTGCACCACTGCCTAGCCCCTCATTTCATCACATTGTCTTTTTTCTTTTTGTGAAGACGATAAGGATGGTCATTAGCAGAGCATCAGGTATATAATGCAGACAAGTAGCGTACAGGGGTCTCAGACACACAGAACTAAACTGCGGTCTAAGAGCCTGACTCCAGAGCTACTAAGCATAAGGCACTGTGCTCATATGAACTCTTGATTGTTAAGTCAGCTGTAACAATAGCTAAATCACCATTTGACTTATAATGAACTCTTCCCATTTTGTTTTTTAATGAGTATAGGAAAAAAACAACCAAACTAAACCAACCCAACGAACCAAACAAACAAACAAAAAAAATCTGTCTTTCCCTGGAGTCATTACTATTCTTTAAGTCAGGCTTTCTCTTTTTTTTTCTGGGTCTGTGGCAACTCTGGGGGGTTAAAAAGTATACTGTGTTGAGTAGTTGCATAATTGAGGAACAACTTTTTAGACAAACTGTATCCATTTTTTTTCTATTCACAGAATTATACTATTTAATCTCATAATACAACTGCTAAACAAGATAAGGTTGAAATTGCTATCTGGCAAGTATAGCCTTGAGGAAAAAAAGGTAATTCTTTCCCAATAGCAAAGTATTCTAGAAGGCAAACATCCAAACCCTGGCACTGAAGAAAGGCAAGATATGTTCTTTCCTTACTTAACTGTGTTCATGTGCCAAGTGTTACTGAAGTTAAATGGAGACATGACCTAAATCTGGCTACTGTTTCAGATGTCTGAAATAATGTTTGCTTCAGAACAGATTACATTCAGTGTAAACTTACCAATACCCATGATAGCGGGGTCACACCCAGACACAAAATGGCTCACAATTCTTGCCAGTGGTGTGAAATTATGTTTTTTTACAGCGTCTTCACTAGCTATGACCACAGCTCCCGCACCATCAGATACCCCCTAAAAAAAAAAAAAAAAAAAGAGCAGACAATTAGAGTGTAAAAGAATCCAGCTTGTTTTTTCCACCAGGATTATTGCTTGGGGCTTGGTGCCTATACAACAAAGTTTTTATACTAAAAACTGGCTATGAAAGTGTCTATGAGTATTTTGTATTGGAGAATCAGGAAGAGATCCTGACTTTCCTAGGCAGATGACCTTATCAATGCTTCTTGGAACCTCACCTCTCCAGAACCCTATCCCACTAGGGAAAGATATACTGGCTGGAGATATGAATCAACTTACCAACACCCATGTCCAGGGCAGAAGCAATTACAGAAGCTAGAACTCCCACCTTCTGCAACCCCAAAAGAACATTGGGATAGGGGAAGTAAACCAGAGGGCTCTGCACCCCCATTCCAGCAGGTTTGAAGTGTTTGTCACCAGGTGTCTTTTTATACTACCAGTCAAAGGGAAGCAAATCTGGAAAATATCAGAGGAAGCCAGGCACTGTTTCTCTTATCTGAGAGAGAAGAGGGAAAAAAGAAAAGACACCTGGAAGCAGTCATAGATGTAGGGGTGACTTAGAAAGTGAAGGCAGGACCATTGAAAAAATGAGGGGAAATAATACACACACACACACACACACACACACACACACACAGAGAGAGAGAGATACCGTTATAGGATCAGCTCCTATTGGTGACCATGGGAAATTACTGCAGTTTCCAGGGGATGGGGACACAGAACTCTGGTGGTGGGAACCGTATGGAATATACCCCTATTACCTTATAATTTTTTAAATCAGTATCAATCATTAATAAAAAAATTAATTAAAATACAAGAGTCAGAAAGAACTCTAGATAATCTGCAATGCCACCTACTGACGCATTCCCTGCAGTAACGGTCCCGTCTTTCTTGAACACTGGAGGGAGTTTAACTAACTCTTCCAGGGTTGTTTGAGGCCGAGGATGCTCATCCATTTGCATTGTCTGTTTCCCTTTCCTTGTCTTCACCTCAACTGGTGCCATCTCCTCAGTGAAGTAGCCAGCATCATTAGCTGAAATAGAAAGACTATTGTAAAACTGGGGGTGAAGGGGGACAAAATCAAGCACACCTTTCCATTTAATTTCTGGCCTGTGTCTTCCTCCTACTGTACTTTAACAGGCGCCTCTATTACTTATATCATTTACTTTGCCTATTGGAGGATTTCATAAACTGTCATCCATCTTGCAGATGCATTCTGCACCCTTTAAAAATCATAGTTTCCATTTATTCCCCCCCCCCCATACAATTCTTTTTAGTTCTCTGCTAGACTCATGGCAGAATTTGTCTATTAGTCACAGATTTACTGGCATTTCATGGATTTGATGCCTTTCTCAGACTGTTCTAGGTGAGAGAAGTAACACATAATACCAAGGTGTACCTATAGTCAATAATAATGTCAGCTATTGACTTAAAAGTTTATCTCCATCAGCAGGGAATCTATGATAAATATTAGGCCAGGTAGCTTGAGGAAATCTCTAGAGAAGTTATTGATACAGCTCCAAGTGAAACGACTCACCTGCTTCTACTTACTGGAAATTGGCTACAATCTCAAGTTTCAAAAAGAGAAAAAGGCAGGAACCTTACCACCTTCATTTAGTATCACTTTGTAGCAGGCTAGATACTTCCCTTACTTATTTTCACAAGAGTTTTATGAAGTAGGAAAAAGCAGATCTTAATCTGATATTAGAAAGAAATAATTCTCTATTTTATAACTTCTCAGTGAAGAAAAATGACTGAAGTGCAATAACATCAGGTAAAAAGTGAGAAACAGAACCGATAACTGTTGCTCTCTAGATCTTGATCTCTAGACCTTAACGTGTACAATAAACATGACGGGATCTCTCTCCCTCTCTGTCCTCCCCTCTATAAAAAGTAGTTTAAACAATGTCAAAAAAATTTTAACTAATATTGTGCCACTATAATCTGAAGTGATAAAATCTTCCCTACAGTTTTATTCTATAGATGTAAGGTCCAATCTCACTGACCAGTTTTCCACCTCTGCTGTGACTGCAGTGCATATTTGTCACAGTCTTCTCTGGTTATTTTGTTTTTCACAGCAAGGTTCTCTGCAGTAATTCCCATGGGGAGCTGGATATGCTGATCTGTTAATCCAGCCCACAAAGTGTCTTCCATCTATTCAAAGACATTAATAATGTGATTTGTTAAGCAGACCTTTTAAAAGTAATAAGCTACAATTTCTTGAAGTTCAGTGATTAACAATTTCAGGAAATGAAAGTAAAATTTGACTTTTCTGATGAGTATTTATACTATTACTGCTACTCATACTGATTTTTAGGACTTGAGAATATCCAACACCATAATAAAATGCACACATTGTCCTTTCTTTCTAAATCTAGGATTTTAAAAAGAGCCAGCAGTGTTAGCTGTGCAGGGTAAGAACACAGAAAACTATCCTACAAGCAAAACTTAACCCCTTAAGTTGACGTTTCTGTAAGGACGCCAAATACTGAGTCCTCAGGCAGCTTCCCTGGCACCACGCTGGCAGGTTAGTTAGCGGTCTTTAGGAAGGAGTAGATCTGTGCTCCTGTTTTCATCCTATGCCCTCAGCAAGAGGAGTGGCTGCTTCTCTCAGGTACCATGAAGTTGAAAAGAACCTGGGACAGACTTTAGCAACAAAAAACTATTACCCAACTAATATCTGGTATGAAGTCCCATCTCTTTTTCTTTCTTTTTTCTTTAGCATCACCAGGGCTTCACTGCTCTGGGCAAACTTTTCCAAATACAAACAGACACACACAAAGAGGTAAAATACCACAGCCCTGCCCTAAAATCTTCTTCACTGTGGTGGGGGCCAGACCAGAACTGGAGCCATGTGTGTCACCAAGCAGGTGCACAGTCCCTTCTCCTTCTCTTAGACTGTTTCACCAACCTTTGAGACACTGGCCTGTCTTTCTAAAGGTTTTCTCAACTATCTGTCGTATCTAAAATACAGTCTCATATTTGTGTAGACCTTAATAATTTCAACTTTCAAAAAGGCCAGGTAAGAAACAGAGTGAACAGCATAAGTCACTCGCTACGATTAAAGGGCGTTAAAAGTATAAACTGCTGTTTAGTTTGAGAGAGAAAGCAGATCAGATACTCATTATCCTGCCATTTTCATGTTGTAGCGCTCAGGCATAAAGATCCATTTTGTCTGACTGATTTGGGACAATATAATCTATATGCAAGAAGGATGTTTCCTGCGATGAATAAATACATTCAGCGGAGATTGCTCCAGAAATTAAGACTTTCACAAATCAGGGTGATGATCTAGTTAGCTGGTTTGCTAATTATTCAGTGGAGAGATTGAGTCAACCTTTGACCTTAATTTGTTTCTCCCCTTTCTCTATTTCTGAGCTAATTTTAACATGGGGAGAAGAGTCCTAAGATAGTCTAATTTTATGAGTTAAAATGTCAAAACCAATAAACACAATAGAGTTTTGAAAGAGTATATAAATTTCAACCCATATCCAAACATCTTGTCAATCTCCTATTAACAAAATTGGTTTTTAAAATTTAGTTTTCTGTCTCCTAAAATGATGCAATTAAACCTATTAACAGAGTAGCATGAGAAGTAATGTAATGTTAATGGCTCCAACCTTGAGATCTACTCCAAATTTGGTACCAAAGCGCACGTTCCTGACACAGTAGGGAGCCTGGCTCATACTTTCAGTTCCTCCACACAAGACGACTTCAGCATCTTTTACACAGATTTCCTATTAAAAACAAATGAATAGTAACAGCAAAAAAATGCTTTTACTGTGACAGGACAAAATTAAAAGTTTACATTAAGTAGTAAGCCAATAACCTAATAATTTATCCTCGCTTACAGTGTCTCAAAAGAAATTACTCTTAAAGGGATTGTAAAGCAAGCACTACAATATCCATTCCCACTTGTAGTAATTACTAACATTTTCAGAGAACTAAAAATGTTGTCCACACCTGACATCCACTGATGATGGACTGAAAGCCAGAGCCACAGAGTCTGTTAAGAGTGAGAGCTGGGTTCTCTATGGGGACTCCTACACGCAAACCAACGTGCCTCGCCAAGTATGCAGCATCTGAAGAACTCTGGAGCAGAGAGGGTAAATGATACCTTCCATTAGTGTAGGAATTAAAGACAAGACAGATGAAAATGTTAGCAACTTATTAAAAAATATAGACAGTTGGATCATAGGATACAGAGTATATAGGTATTAGCATAGCCTGCAAAATTCGACTGTACTTATGATGTGAATCAAAACTATAATTTGGTCAATAGGTTTTTAAAGGCACTAGAGCATGAGATAACTCTTTACGACTCAATAAGGCAGACTTTTTTATTTTAATAATTAGAGCTATTTAAAAAATGGAATAGTCTATCTCAAAGCAGTAATGTTCCTTAATAGAATCAATTTTCAAGGCTTTGGCTCTTCACCTTGGCTGCACACAAGAATAATCAGAAAGCTTAGTTAACTTGGGGATTTTAAAGAGCCTTTCCACATCAGTCAAAAGAGAAAGGCTGGTGGCAAGGGCATAGGTGTCAATAAATTTTATTATTGTTTTAAACCACTTGGGTACTTCTAATGGAAAACTGAGGCTGAGACCTGCTGACCTAGCAAGGGAGAGAGATGCACAACTAGACATAAGAATAAGTGGAAAAACTAGACCACTGTGTCCCAAAATTTAAATGTTCAACAGGACATCTTGTCAAACCATGGATTCTCCATCAAGGATTCAAGTCTCAGTAAGGACTTTCCAATGTGCAATTCTAACCATTTGTCTGGCTATGTCAGTGTTGCTGGTTCAAGGATTATACTATGGCTAGAATGGATGAAATATTTAAAAAGAACAAAAAGTTTGTGTACTTATTTGTTGGCTAGAGATAGAGATAAAGAGGGAAGTGTTGGTATCTTCTAATTCTGCTTTTAAAAACCCCTTCTGTTTCATTTGGTTTAAATCCCCCCTGCTTAACATTGCATTCTATTTACATAACCACTGTATTCTATTTACATAACCACTGCTGTCTATTTACATAAATCACTTTTACATTTACATAAAGCACCACCTTCCCTCCAGGGCACTGGTGGTTTAGTGGTAGAATTCTCACCTGCTCCACCCCCTCTCCTTGTCACACCCTGATCCTCTCCTTGTCACACCCTGATTTTCACCAGTCACTTTTCTCTCCACCCTCTCTGCGTCACATCCTGTTCACACCCTACTTGGGAAGTATATATAAAGACAACATTGTTCGTTTTAGTTAGTTGTTAGTTTAGCTTAGCTTGGTACAGATTGTGCTGCGTCCTGCATGAATAAAGAGATACTGCGTACAACCCAGCCATGAGTCCCGGGTCGTCTGTTACCCACTCGTGAAGCTGGCCCGGCGAAAACAACAGGAAGAGGGAAGTTGTGGGGGAGAAAGAGCAGCACTACTTCACCAATAGAGAAGCTTCCCCCCTGCAGATAGGGGTTGGGGACTTTCCTTATAGAAAGAATCAATTAACTCCAAATAACTATGGGAATTAACCTACTTAAAAAGCAGTGAAATGGGGCGGGTGAAACAGCTCACTTAGCATGCTGCTTTGCCGTGTGCATGACTCAGGTTCAAGTCTGGCCTCCACCACACTGAAGGAAGCTTCAGTGCTGTGGTCTCTTTTACCCTCTTTCTGCATTTGTATATATATCCTTGCCATATATATATATATATATATATGTATCCCAGGTTGGTGGTTTCCAGAATATATGTTGCTTTAAATTAGATTGGGTTGTTGGAAAAGTCATGACACATTTTTTACATAGAAAAATGTCAGTACAATATGACTTCTCTGACAACCTAATAAATGCTGGAGCTGAATGGTGGTGCACCTGGTTGAGTGCATCTGTTGCTATGAGCAAGGACCTGGGTTGAGTCCCCTGCACCCCACCTGCGGTGGTGGTGATGCTGGGGAGTAACAGACCTTCACAAATTATGAAGCTGGTTTGTCCCTCTCTCTCTCCTTCCCCTCTCAGTTTCTCTCTCCTATAAAGAAAAGGAGGAGGAGGAGGAGGCAGGAGGAAGAGGAGGAATGAAAATACGGCTTATCGGAGCAATGGATTCATCATGCTAGCACTGAGTCCTAACAATAACCCTGGTGAAAAAAAAATTATACACACACACATATATCCAGCCATTGCTTCTACAGTCAGAGGACTACATAATTATTAACTACTTTATAATTCTAACATGTTAAAACAATTTTTTTAGAAACTGACATTAAAAACAAATAGCAAAAGGTGTGAACACACCACACCCCTTTTGCCCTACCAACCTGCATGACATTGCCCATGATGACACTGTCTATAGTTTCAGGCGAGATCTTGCCAGCAGCCAAGGCAGCCCGGGCAGCAAATTCATTCAGGTCAGTGGCTGTGAAGTCTTTGAGGAAACCTCCATAAGTCCCAAAGGGTGTTCGCTTAGCAGCAACGATGAATACACCTATAGCCAGGACAAGTTTGTGATCAGTTACACCTCAGTCATTGTCCATAATATGCTTTAAACAATTGCACTGTGAAACCTTATTATACAAAGTACAATTTTGTTTTTTAATTTCAGTGTGGTGCAAGAGATCAAGCCAAGTGTCCCATGTATGTGTTGTCCTGCTGAGCCACCTCCACGGCCCATAAAGTACAATTTTCAATTCAGTAACTGAAAGCCTTTGTCATGTCACACACAGAATGGGTCACACTCACAGAAACATAATTTTTTATTATTGCACCAGGGTTATCACTGGGTCTCGGTGCCTGCACGATAAATCATCGCTCTTGATGGCAAGTCTTTTTGCTTTCTTTGTTAGTAGAGACAGAAATTGAGAGGGATGGGGAAGCTAGGGAGAAAGACAAACACAGCACTGCTGCATTACTCCCCCTGCTGCAGGTGGGGAACAGGGGCTTGAACCCAGGTCCTTGGACATGGTACTGTGTATGTTCTAGAGGGTGCCCTGGCTCCTACAGAAACAATTTTTTTTTAATTCCTTTATTGGGGGATTAATGCTTTACAGTTGACAGTTGACAGTAAAATACAATAGTTTGTACATGCATAACATTTCCCAGTTTTCCACATAATACAACCCCCACTAGGTCCTCCTCTGCCATCATGTTTCAGGACCTGAACCCTCCCTCGACCCCACCCCACCCCAGAGTCTTTTACTTTGGTGCCGTACACCAACTCTAGTCTAAGGTCTGCTTAGTGATTTTTCTTCTCATCTTGTTTTTTAACTTCTACCTATGAATGAGATTATCCCATATTTATCCTCTACAGAACCAGTCTTAAGAGTTCTCAGTTCAATCAATATCAATATGTAGGCACGTAGAAACATACTTATGCCTCCATATGAAGTCTTTCTGGTTAGACAAAATCCTTGTCTCTTACAGATTTACAATGCTAATAGCATTTGTTTAAAATTGAAATGTTTGCTTTTGTGTTATTTGCCTAGTCTGAGAACCAAAGAATTTCCCACCTAGAAGGGGTCTTATGGTTGTTTGAGACAGAACATTCACCCTGTAAAAAGTTTTTACTGAAGATTCCCAACAGTGGTCTGGGAGATGGTGCAGTGGATAAATCATTGGACTTTCAAGCCTAAGGTCTGGAGTTCAATTCCTGGCAGCACATGTACCAGAGTGATAATCTGGTTCTTACTCTTTCTTCTCCTACCTTTCTCATTAATAAATCAATAAAAATCTTTTTAAAAAAATTCCCAACAAAAAAAACCCTCTAACTTCTGCTAGAAAACTTTCAGTGAGAAAACATATTCCATTTTGTGAAAACATATTCCATTTTTGTGCCTACAAGTAGAACATATAATTATCTTTTCTGATACTGAGCTGGCTAGGTTCATCATGTCTTCTACCCATCAGTTCTAGTACTAGCCAAATTGATACTCTGAAGTCAAACATATACTCTAGACTATATGCTTAAATTAGTTATTTTTATTTTATTTTGCCACCTGGGTTTGGTGCTTGTACAATGATCCCACTTATCCTAGTGGACATTTTTCTTTTCTTTTTTCTGATAGAAACAGAAGTAGAGGGCAGGGGTAGATAGCATACTGATTATGCAAAGAGAATATCATGCCTGAGGCTCCAAAGTCTCAGGTTCAATACCCACCACCACCACCACCACCATAAGCCAGAGCTGAGCAGTGCTCTGGTCAAAAGAAAAAAAAGAGGGAGATAACTGCAGCACTGTTGACCCCTCATGAAGCTTGCCCTCCTGCAGGTGAGGTGCTTGAATTATTTATAGAAGTTATTTGTTTCTGGAGTCATTAGATGACTCAAAAAATTCAAATAAAGATTAGGATGAGCTATCACTTCACTTCTATGAGAATTTCATACACCAGAAAGGATACAAACAACAAATGCTGGAGAGATTTTTTTTTGGGAGGGAGTGGCAAGTAAAGGAACCCTCCTGCCTGATGTAGATAAGTTTGGAGAACTCAGAAGGCTAGAAGTGGACCTACCCTATGACCCTACAATTCCTCTCCTGGGGATATATCCTAAGGAGTCAAACACACTCCTCTAAAAAGATCTGTGTACACCTATGTTGGGCATTACACCAGCTACCCCCCTACTCCATGCTGCATTGCTTGATGCTGTGGTTTATTTACATAATCAGTTTTGCCTGAGACCCACCCTGCCTATAGGGTACTGGTTTAATCCCCACTGGTTAGATGGAAGCTTGCTACCTTCCGCGCTTTTTCCCTCTCCGACCCCCTCTCCTAGCCATTTCCTTTTCCGACCTACCACTTCTGTCTCAGAAGATATAAAAGGCAGTTTTTTTTTCTGATCAATAAAAGCATTGCACTGCGTTCCTGCTCAGCCACGAGAGTCCCTGGTTCCTCTCCCACGTTGCTGAGTAAGCAGCAGCCTAGGTTGGCTCCGGTAGAGATCACTCCAACCCAAAGAGCATGTGCCCGGGAAGAAACACTCTCAGGCTAGCCCAGCACACCTATGTTCATAGCAACACAATTCATATAGCCAAAACCTGCAAGCAATCTAGGTAAGTGTCCAACCATAGATGAGTGGCTAAGAAAATTGTGGCCTATATACACAATGAACACTCAGCTATTAAGCATGATGAATTCACCTTCTTCACCTGATCTTGGATGGAGCCTGAAAGAATCTTGTTAAGTGAGATAAGCCAGAAAGAGAAGGATGAATATGGAATGAGCTCACTCACAGACAGACGTTGAGAAATAAAACAGAAGGGGAAACACAAAGCAGAACTTGGACTTGGTTTGGTTTACTGCACCAAAGTAAAGGACATGGGCTAGGGGTGAGAAATATTTTGCAGAAAACTTAAGAATTTTTACACATATGCCATCAACCCAATTTACTGTAAACTATTAATTTCCTCCTCCTGTAAAAAAAAAAATCAAATAATTTTAACTGTTGGGATAAAATGGACAAACAGGTCACCTGTTTCCATGGGTCGACACTCCACTATCTGGAGTTAGCTAACCTGTAATCTTGTCCAGACCTAGTGGCTCTTTTCCCAAGCAAATAAAAAAGCATTCTATCAACTCTTTAGACATGAATTCTAAAGACTTTTCAGTTTGCTAATTATAATGTGTCAGTGTATAATAAGAGTGTCCTGAATTTAGCCTAGCCTCAAAGAATATGAGGGATTACCTACACATCCATTAAAGCAAAACAAAACAAATTTGCAGTATTCAACTAATGAATCTGCATAAATAAATAAAAATTGCCTCTTGCCAGGGCATTCTATTGCCACCTGTCCCCTGTAACTGTTAGGATTATACAAGTCTACAATGGCTCTGACTCGGATATGAATGGTACCCACTGGAGTCTTATGGTGTAGAAAATGCAGTGTAGTTACAGAAGTTTCACAAACTAACATTAGGTGCTCACCAAGTAGTAGATATTTTATGATTTTTCAATCTCTCTAAACTTCCTAACAAACAAGTCTATAAGAATAATGTTTTATTTAGCATGTGATAAACTTCATGCCTGGAGCTTTTATACCCTACAAAACATTCTGAACAAACATTTCCACACCCTGTCAAGAAACTATTAACTATGAGATTTATTTCTTTACTTTTTTTTTTTTCCTTTTTTTTTTTTTTCCAGAGCTCTGCTTAGCTCTGGCTTATAGTGGTGCCACACTATTTTCCTCAGTCCTGCAGGATTTAATATGAATTATGAATTTACTGGCCTAAAATTGAGAGCATTCTAACATGATACCACCATTAGTATCTAAATACAGTACTGTCTATATTAGTGATCTTTTTATGAAGCAAACTAAGCTTATCTTAAAATAGTCATGGTCTTTCTTTTCATTTCCAACTTTGAGATATTCATACAGTCTAAAAGAATGTTAGGTACAGCACATTGTAATACAGAATAGATCCAGTCTTTTCTTTAAAAAAGATAAAAAATGTACTTATTTCCATGAAAGATGTTGATCTGGTCTCATTCACTCTTGCTCCCCCACCCCACCCCCTCTGAAGGTGTAATAATAATATTTTATATATGCAACAACTGGGATAGAACCAGGTACTTCAGGCATGCGTGTGAGTTGTACTCACAGCTATACAACTGAGCTGTTTGCCCAGCTGCTCCAATCAAATTAAATCTTGAGATATTAACAAAAGGCCATAAATACTAGATGGACACATTACAAATTTATCACTCTACATCATTTTATGTCACTGTCTTCTAACTCCTTACAAATGTCCTCTGATCATTAATAGTCTCAGCCTCTAATAACCAGTGCTAACAGAAATAAGATACCTGTAAAACAACACATGTGAAAAAATAAAGACAACTGTTCACTTAGCTCACCTTTGGCCTACTTGAGCTCCCAGGCTGTACAGATAAAACAGCTTGAGGAGTGCTAACAGTGAACTCATACAATAATTTTGAATAGGGGAATACTATTAAAAATATTTTAAAATGGGAGTCAGGCGGTAGTGCAGTTGGTTAAGCACATGTGGCGCGCAGCGCAAGGACTGGCTTAAGGCCTAAGGACCTGGGTTCGAGCCCCCTGCAGGGGAGTCGCTTCACAGGCTGTGAAGCAGGTCTGCGGGGGTCTTTCTCTCCCCCTCTCTGTCTTCCCCTCCTTGCTCCATTCTCTCTGTCCTATCCAACGATGATATCAATAACAACAATAACTACAACAACAATAAAAAAACAACAAGAGCAACAAAAGGGAAAATAAATAAATTTTTAAAAAAAATTTAAATAACCTAACCTTTGCAGATAGGAAGAACAGACAATATAATATATATTTTTTGTAACATCAAAAACTGGATACAAGAATTACTTGACTTGGCCTGATGTCAATTTTATGTGGATATTGAAAGAACTAAAATGCAACTAAAATCCTTTACCACTGAGTTTTGTTTGTCTCAAAAGACTGAAAATTCTGAAGCGCAAGATTTATTTGAGGTGGTGCAGAGAATAAAGCATTGGCCCCTAAAGCATAAGGTCCTGAGTTCGATCCTTGGCAGCACATGTACCAGAGTGATGTCTGGTTCTTGCTCTCTCCTATCTTTCTCATTAATTAATAAATAAAATCTTTATTAAAAAGTACTTATTTATACCAGAGCACTGCTCAGCTCTGGTTTATGGTGGTGCAAGGGATAGAAACTTGGTAACTTTGAACCCCAGTCACGAGAGTCTGTTTGCATAACCATGAAACTATTAAACTGTCTTTCCTCACCCAAACTCAAGATTTCTAAAGACAACTAAAAGTCATTAATCCAGACCCCACCACAGTTACAATGCCTAAGGCCAGGAGAGGTGTATTGACACACACACACACACTCTCTCTCTCTCTCTCTCTTTCTCTCTTTCTGTCTCTCATTTGTGTACTAGTGAGAACATGCTGGGCAAGGTGGACAGACAGCTGCTGCAGTCTGCACTCAGTCCAGTTTCAAAATGAACTTGTCAGCCCACCCTCCCTGCCTGGACCCAAGGACATACAAAAGGGCTCCCCACAAAATTAAGGGGCAGTTAAGAGAACTAGTAATGGAACTTTCTTACCATGTTCTGGCATGGGTGGTTCTTGTCTCTTTTTAAAAAATCAAAATTCCATTAACAGTTACCATCTGTTATTCACATAACTTTTGTTAATAAACCTTAGGGTTAGCAGATGGAGACTTGTCTCAAGTGGCCTCCCCCAGGGCTCTGTTCTGGCTCCTACGCTATTTAATATTTACATCAATGACCTCCCAGAAACTTCTTCAAGGAAGTTCATCTACGCCGATGACATCTGCTGTGCAACTCAGGCATCCAAGTTCGACATCCTCGAGGAAACACTCACGAAAGACATGTCTCTGATATCTGATTACTGTAAAAAATGGCAACTAATCCCTAGCACTGCAAAAACGGTATCATCTGTTTTCCATCTACACCATGCCTCGGCCTCGCATGAGCTTGATGATACGAGAATCCGGCATGAAGCCCAGCCAGTCTATCTTGGCGTTACTCTCGATCGCACCCTGTCATTTCACGAACATCTCATAAAAACTGCAGCAAAGGTGGGCGCGAGGAATCACATCATTGCAAGACTGGCCAGCTCCTCATGGGGCGCGAGCGCTTCCACACTACGATCATCATCTCTGGCATTATGCTATTCCACTGCAGAATACTGTGCCCCAGTATGGTTCCGTAGCCCCATGTCCACTTGGTCGATTCCAAATTATATTCCTCCATGAGGATAATTTCTGGAACCATCCGTTCCACCCCGGTTCCATGGCTGCCAGTTCTTAGCAACATCGCCCAGCCAGATATTCGTCGGGATGCGGCATCATCTAAGTTCATTTCCCACGTCTACGCTCGACCGGACCTGCCAATATACACGGATATCTTCGCCCACCCTGTCCAACGCTTGACGTCTCGTCACCCAATCTGGTCCCCTACGCCTACACTGAACTTCTCTCTTCCAGACTCTTGGAAACAGAGTTGGCAGTCAGCTGAGGTCAAGAACAAACACCTCATCACAGACCCCTGCAAGCGTCAACCCGGCTTTGACCTAGCACGTTATGATTGGGCCCTCCTCAATCGCTATCAAACAGGCCATGGCCGGTGCGCCGCTATGTTCCATCGCTGGGGGGCCAGAGACGACCCGAACTGCCCCTGCGGCTCCAGACAGACGATGACCCACATAGTCAACGACTGCCACCTCTCCAGATTCAAAGGAGGTCTCGAAACTTTACATCAGGCTCCACCTGACGCTGTTGACTGGCTACGGAAGAAGGGCAAACGCTAGAAGAAGAAGGGTTTGTGTCCTCAAGGACTGCGTTTTCCCAGATTCGCCCAAAGTTTAAAAGAATAGGAAGGGAAAAGGGAATGAAGCTTTTCGGAAAACGCCACAAGACTTTCTGGGGTAGCAGGCAGGTCACTTGGACAGAAATTCCCTGGGGATCTTAAAAGCTCCCCAGCCATCTATCACCCCGCTGCACCCCACGTCAACTCCGCCCCGGGCCGCCAAGCACTTCTGGGCCACCCAGTTCTCACAGGAGTTGACCTCGACCTCGGTGGGTGACTCTTGCAGAAGGGAAGCCACCTCCAAGGTCAAAGACAAGCAAATCGCTTGCGGTGCTCTCTCCCCATTGGACACGACCCCGCCATCACTGTCCTGGTGCTCTCTCCCAACACAAACCTCCCGAGTCCCTGTCGACGCTCAGGCCTGAGGACTAGACCGCAGGGGCGCGGCGAGCGCTCACCTCGGAGCAGGGCCATGGCGGCGGCGGCGGCAGAGGCAGCAGACACAGCACGGAGGGCCACCGCCTCTGACCGAGCCACCCCCGCGCGCCTTAACCTCAAGCCCGGAGGCGGCGCCCGCGAGGCCACGCCCCTCCCGCCCCCGCTTCCGGCCAGCTCCCCAGGCTGGGGTCAGGGTCCTTCTCCATTTGCTGTCATTCTTCCGCCGTCCCCTGGGTAGCAAAGGCGACCCAGTTTTTTTGGTTTTTGTTTTTGGCCTCCAGGGTTATTTGCTGGGGCTCGATGCCTGCACCACGAATTCACTGCTCCTGGAGACTATTTCTTTCCTCTTTTGTTGCCCCCCCTTTTTTTTTATCGTTGCGGTTATTATTATTGTTGTTGCTGTCATTGGATAGGACAGAGAGAAATGGAGAGAGGAGGGGAAGACAGGGGGAGAGAAAGACAGACACCTGCACACCTGCTTCACAGATTGTGAAGCGATTCCCCTGCGGGTGGGGAACCTGGGTCCTTACGCCGGTCCTTGCGCTTCGCGCTTAACCCGCTGCGCTGCCGCCGGGCGCCCCAGTTTGCCGGGCAGACCCATGTCCGCCGTGAGCAGAACTCCCTCACACTTTATTTCTAAAGACTCTCATCTCTCGGTTTCTTAGTTGAAAGAATGATTCCC
The DNA here is from genome assembly GCF_950295315.1 of Erinaceus europaeus. NCBI lineage: Eukaryota > Metazoa > Chordata > Mammalia > Eulipotyphla > Erinaceidae > Erinaceus > Erinaceus europaeus. The sequence continues at coordinate 64,669,843 of NC_080176.1, forward strand.
GGAGCCAGGCGGTGGCGCACACATATTAAGTGCACGTGTCACCACTCATAAGGACACGGGTACAAGCCCGGCTCCCACCCGCAGGCGGAAGGCTTCAAGAGCCGTGAGCCAGGGCTGCAGGTCTCCTTTTCACTCTCCCCTCTCAATTTCTCTTGTCCTATCAAATAATAATGGCTCCGGCTGACGCGAGCCTCAGTATCCAGTCCTTGACCACTAATGAGCACCTTCCCCCAAGCAACAGGTAGGTAATCAAGGAGACCCTTCTGCCCCGCCACAAAAGGCTGTTGCGACCCTTAAAAGGCGTTTCCGGTCGCCACATTGAAGGGGGGGGGGGAGCGAGGAGGCCCGGAAGTCGGGTGGGCGGGGCCCGCTGGATGGCGCGACGGGATTGGCTGAGGCGCTGTGTAGGCGTCGGAGAGTGCGACTTCGCGGATGTAGAGAAAGGGTGGCCGCCTGAGCAGGGGCTGCGGGGCGCGGGCTGGGGTGGGCAGGTCGTGAGGGTGACTGGGGCAAGTGGGCGGGTGGCAGATGTGGTAGAACCGGGAGAGCCCGGCCCCCAGTCAGGGCCTCGGATGAGCTTGCGGTATTTTCCTTATATGATCAGGCTTCATTGCTGGCCTGAGAGGATTATGAACAGTGTGCAGCGAGCAGGGCCCGGGGGCAGGAGAGGGAGGGCAGCCGCTAGGTTAGAGGTCGGGCGCCTCGCCGCCCTGCCTGTGAGCCCTGGTCGATGATGACTAGACCACTGCGCAATCTGAGTTCTGGGAACCAGGTGATGGAGTGTGTCCTGAGGACAGCTGAGACCGGGCGAGCAGGCGGCGGGGGTCCCGGCTGAAGAGGGTGGGAGGCCTGTCTGGCGAGAGGTTTGCGGGGGGGGGGGGGGAGGGAATTGAGATTTTTATTTTCATTTTCTTCCTTGGCATTGAGAATTTGCTGTGAGTCATTAGGGAACGCCTGCCCCCAGAGTCCTGCTTTTTCAAACGCTTCCTGTCTGAAGCACGATCTTTTAATTTTTTTTTCTTAGTGATTTGCGCGTATGTATTCAGGGGAGAGCGATCACAGCACCACTAAGGTATATCCTGTGTTGACCTCAGGATGTGTAAGGCTTACTGCAGAGCCACTACTCCTACCTAAGCACAATCTTTAGGAGAGGAGAGAGAACTAGAATGCTGGGTATCGAGCTCTGGACGTCATGTTTGAAATCTAACACTTTTTATCCACTGTTCTGCTTCCCAGCCCAGGACCTCATGCTTTTAAGTCCAATGCTGTTGACCACAGTCCAGTTTTGTTTGTTTGTTTGTTTGTTTGTTTGAAAATTTTGATTCCCAAAAGGGGAGCAACTTACATAATTGAACACATATCTATCCACTATCTAGAGCCTATAACCATTAATATTTTCCCATATTGCATAGATCCAAAGGGACAGCAGGAAGAAAAGGGGCAAATGGGGGAGGCTGGGTGGTGCACACCCAATTGAGCACATACATTGCTAAACCAGGGTTCCAGCCTGCACTCCTCACCTGCAGGGGAAAAGAAGTTGTGAAGCAGGTCTGTAGGTGTCTTATCTTTCTCTGTCCTCTTATCTCCCTGTCCCCTCTCAGTTTTTGTCCTGTCAAATCAGAAAAAAAGACAAAAAGGGGGACAGGGTGGGGGGGGGGGATATGACTATCAGGAGTGGTGGGTTTGTAGTGCCAGCACTAAGCCTCAGCAGTAAAAGAAAAAAAAAGTGGGGTAGTGGTAGTGGTTATGGACTTAAAAGCATTGTGAGTTGAGGAACTTGAATAAGATGCAAAGAAAACCTCAAAATAGTAGTTGGGTGGGGTGTCTGGTTTTATTCCAAGTACAGTTAGAAGTAATTAGTAATCTACATTTTTTAGAGTTTTCCAAGGAAAAATCATGTATATTTATGAAGGTGGGCGTGCTCCACAGAGGAACATAAGATGAAGGTGAAGCACAGCATGATATATAAGATGAACGTGCAGCACAGCATGATAGATAAGATGAAGGTGAAGCACAGCATGATATATAAGATGAACGTGCAGCACAGCATGATGGAGCATGTCTTCCAGGGTGTGTACTTCTGTCTGGAGGGCTCCCTAATGCAGCCTCCAAGGACTTGGTGCTTCTGGGGAGGGGCTGACACACCTGCCACACTGCAAGCTCCAAGCCAGTGCTTGCTTTTCCCAAACCCAGAGCTCTACCTCAGTTATACTGGAGAAAATAATGGGTGCAAAACTGCAGAAAGTTTTTGGTTCTTTGATTACACATCAAATCTTTCCTTTTTTTTTTTTTTTTAATTGGGATGGTTTAATGGATAAAGAACAGTTGTTGACACGTGGGTACAATCTTACCCCTACCTGTGACAGGTGTCTGCAAGAGACTCCTACCCCCAGTTTATCTGAAGAGATCTGTATACGTCTGTGTTCATAGCAGCACAATTTCCCCACACTTGGAAACCACCCAGATGCCCAACAAAAGATAAGTAGCTGAGAAAATTGTGCTATACATACACAATAGGGTGCTGCTCAGTTGTTTAAAATAATGAAGTCATCATCTCCTTTGCCTCATCTTGTAGCTTGAAAGAATCATGTTAAATGAGATAAGCCCAAATGAGAACGATAAATACCACATGATCTCATAACTTACCTTTAAAAAAAAAAACAAATGGCAGACCCTAGTGTAATGAACTTCTTGAACACTAACTTCACATTATAATTTTTTTGAATTTTATTTTATTTTTGAGAAAGATGCAGACACACACACACCCCAGAGCACTGCTCAGCTCTGGTTTATGGTGGTGCAGGGGATTGAACCTGGGACTTAGGAGCTTCAGGCATGAGAGTCTGTTTGCATAACCATTATGCTGTCTCCCCCACCCCATATTAGATTTTTTTTTTTTTTTCTTTTAGGAAGGGCAGGCTTCATTGCTTAGATTTTTATCGGCTAGGAAGAAAGAGACAGAGTGAAAGTCACTATGGCTCCAAAGCTTCCCCTAGAACTCTGGCAACTGGGCTCAAACCTGGGTCAGGCACATGACAATGCAACCTCTCTCCTCCCTCCTATGTGAGCTATCTCACTGGGTTTATTCATATTTTTTTTTTAAGGTAAAATATCCTTGTGGTCAAATGTAAGAATCTTAAATTGGTTGAGTTTCATAAGTATCTCAGAGAATTCCTTCATTCCCCTTTTTACTCAACCCATGTCCTGTTCTTCTCACCTATCACAACTGGACCCTCTGGTTTATTCCTTTTCTTCCTTTTTTTTTTAAATTCCCTTTAGTTGCCCTTGTTGTTTTATTGTTGTTGTTATTGATGTTGTTGTTGGATAGGACAGACAGAAATGGACAGAGGAGGGGAAGACAGAGGGGGAGAGGAAGATAGACACCTGCAGACCTGCTTCACCACTTGTGAAGCGACCTCCTGCAGGTGGGGAAACGGGCTTGAACCGGAATCCTCGTGCTGTCCTTGCACTTTGCGCCACGTGCACTTAACCCGTTGTGCTACCGCTTGACTCCCACTTCCTGTTCTTTTAATTTGAGTGAATCCAGGAAATTGATGATTGGTTCAATAATTTTGTTAATTTTTTAATTTTCTTCATTTATTGGATAGAGACAGCCAGAATCGAGAGGGAAAGGGGTGCTAGACAGTGAGAGAGATACCTGCAGCAATGCTTCACTACTTACAAAGCTTCTCCTCTGCAGGTGTGAACTGGGGGCTCAAACCCATGTCCTTGTGCATTGTAATGTGTGCTCACACCAGGTGCACCACCACCCAGCCCCGTGACTGATCTCTGTCTCTGTATCTCTCTCTCTCTCTCACACACACAATGGGCTGTCTGGGGGGAAGCCAGTAGTACACCCAGTTGAATGCACACATATTACCATGTGCAAGGACCCTGGTTTAAGCCCTGGTCCTCCCCTGCAAAGGGGAAGCTTCACAAGTGGTGAAAGCAGAGCTTCAGGTGTCTATCTTTTTCTCTCCCTATCTCCTCATTCCCTTTGTATTTCTTTTTTTTCCCCTCTTGATTTCTTTCTGTTTTTATCCAATAAATAGATGCACTACAAAAAGGAAAAGATTTGAGAATGATCCAGAAAAGGTTGGATTAAATATTGTCTAGAAACGGGTGGCAAGCCTTTGGATATTTTTTTTAAATTTTTTTTAAAACTGCAACTGGGGTAAGGGTGTCTGTACAAGTTGTCTTTGTGTTTAAGAGTGATGACTTTATGCTGCCTTATTGCATCAGTCAGAGTGTCCTTGTCTAATATTGGTGTCTTGTAACATTGTGGGCAAAAGGAGAACAGCATGGCCACACTGGGAGCACTAGGAAAACTTCTGCAGCAGCCAGACCCCTGATGCACATCTGCCATTTCATTTCTCAGCTGTTACTAGGGAAATGTACAACGTGTGATTCTTGGCTCTTTGTACATACAGTTTTCAATGAGGCCTGAAAATCTAGACCAGTATGGGTGAAAAGGGAGGAAGGCATTCCTGAAGGATGAAGTGATGTTTTTTTGTTCCACCAGACTCTCCAGAAAAGAGGTAAGCCTACCCTCAGGTTGGAAGTTTTCATTTTTTTTTTATATTTATTTCCTTTTGTTGCCTTATTGTTGTAGTTATTATTGTTACTGATGTCATCGTTGTTGGATAGGACAGAGAGAAATGGAGAGAAGAGGGGAAGACAGAGAGGGGGAGAGAAAGATAGACACCTGTAGACCTGCTTCACCTCCTGTGAAGCGACTCCCCTGCAGGTGGGGAGCTGGGGGCTCAAACCAAGATCCTTATGCTGGTCCTTGTGCTTTGCGCCATGTGCGTTTAACCCACAGCGCTACCGCCTGACTCCCAGAAGTTTTTATTTTCTGTAACTAGAATATTTCAGTACTGGTTCTTTAGTTGTCTCTGGGGCTTCACCACTCCACGTCTACTTTTTCAGAGTGTTGCAGTACTCCCAGGTGGTGTACCTGAGGCTCAAACATGGGTCATGCTCATGGCAGAGCAGGTGCTGTCGTCCCAGGTGAGCTATCCCACTGGCCCCTCAGTAATGGTTCTTAATGGTGGGTGTGATGTTTTGTTCTGTATGCATTGAACTATGACTGCTCATGCAAATGAAAAAGCTTTCTAGGTGATTTTGGCATATGAAGCTTTAGATAGTAAACAGTCTACCCATATCTCCAAATAGACAATCAGTTTATAGGCTCCTATTCTGTTCCATTCTTCTAGCATTTCTATTCATTTTCTTTCCCAATTTCCACATTAATTATGAAATTTAATAAATAAGTCTTAGACTGTCAGGAGATAGTATAATGGCACCAAGGGTTTCAAGTTCACACTCAGGAAACCAGAACTTAGCAGAGCTCTGGTTAAAACAAAACACATTTTTTAAGGGCTAGGGAGATAGCATAATGGTTATGCAAAAAGATTTTTGTGCTTGAGGGTCCAAAGTCCTAGGTTCAATCCCCTGCACCACCATAAGGCAGAGCCATACAGTGCTGTGGTCTCTCTGTGTGTCTTTCTCATTAAAATAAACAAAATATATATTAAAAAATAAGAAGCCTTGATACTCATTAGGGTAAGTTTCCTTTCCTTCTTAACAAGTATCTTCATCATTGAGCCCTTTCTCCCATGATTTTGTTTTTCAATTAGCTCGTCAGTTTTGACAAAATTGTGTGAGGATTTTTTATTTTTAATCTATACATCAATTTGGGAACAACTGGTAGGTTTGTAGACTTTATTTATTTTCGCCTCCAGGGTTATCACTGGGGCTCTGTGCCTGCACTACGAAGCCACTGCTGCTGTAGCTATTTTTTCCATTTTTTTGGGGGGGGGATATAGGATAAAGATAAATTGAGAGGGATGAGAAGAAAGAGAGAGAGAGAAAGATAGACACCTGCAGACCTGCTTCACCACTTGTGAAGCGACCCCCCTGCAGGTGGGGAACTGGGGACTCAAACTGGGATCCTTGTGCAGGTCTTTATGCGTTGTACTATATGCACTTAATCCCGGACCTGGTTTGTATACTTTGCACCTTGCCTAGGAAATATTTCTCTTGGTTAGTGTTTCATTTATACTTTATGACTCCCACCATGCAGATCTCTTTTTTTATGATTTTTGTTTTCTGAATATTTATTAATGATCATAACCCCAAATTAATTTGTCAATATGCCATGCAAAGACATTCATAAAGAAATACATGTCTCCAAAAAATATGAGACTCACTTAACTTCAAAACATTAATTATAACTATTTATGATAGAAATAGCTCTCCATTGTATTTCAGAAAATCTCTAACCTTGAAAACAACTTGAAGCCCTTATTAGGATACAATTCCTGCTTGTAACTTTGAAGTCTATAACCCTTCTGGCAACTTCTTTTATTTCTTTATTGAGAGATAAATGTTTTACAGTTGAAAGTAAATATAATAGTCTGTACATGCATAACATTTTCCAGTGTTCCACATAACAATATAACCCCTACTAGGTCCTCTGCTATCCTGTTCCAGGACCTGGAACCCACCCCAGAGTCTTTTACTTTGGTGCAATACACCAACTCCACTCCAGGTTCTGCTTAGTGATTTCTCTTCTGATCTTGTTTTTTAACTTCTACCTGTGAGTGAGATCATCCTATATTCATCCTTCTGTTTCTGACTTATTTCACTTAACATGAATTTTTCAAGGTCCATCCAAGATCAGCTGAAAACTGAAATCACCGTTTTTAATAGCTGAGTAGTATTCCATTGTATATATATATACCACAGCTTGATCAGCCATTCATCTGTTGTTGAACACCTGCGTTGCTTCCAGGTTTTGGCTATTAAAATTGTGCTGCTATGAACAAAGGTATACACAGAACTTTTTGGATGGGTGTGTTTGGTTCCTTAGGATATATCCCCAGGAGAGGAATTGCAGGATCATGGGGTAGGTCCATTTCTAGCCTTCTGAGAGTTCTCCAGACTTCTTGCCACAGGGATTGGGCCAATTTACATTCTTAACAGCAGTGCAGGAGGGTTCCTTTGTCCCCACAACCTTTCCAGCATTTGTTGCTGTTACCTTTTCTGATGTATGATCTCAAATTGTGTGCATAGATGCTAATAATTGTTAAATACTCTTGATTGACTGATCCTCTGAGCATTAAGTAATGCCCATCCGTATCTTTTAAATTTTTATTTATTTTAGGGTCTATCGTATCAGATATGAACGTAGCTGTTGTGGTCCATTGGCTTGTATGGTAGTTTTTCATCCTTTCACTTTGAGTCTGTGTTTGTCTTGTTGAGTTAGGTGGGATTCCTGCAGACAACATATGGTTGGGTTGTTTTTTCTCATCCATATTCCTACTATGTGCCTTTTAATAGGTGAATTCAGGCCACTGACATTTATTGATATAGATTGAAGATATTTTAGCACCATTATTGTAGTTTTTTTTTTTTTTCAAAAGCCACACACAAAATTTCTTTTATTAAGAATTATATACAGAATCAAAACTCTAATTGCATAATGTTTATAATATCCAGATATTATATTTTAAAGATACTATGTTTTCTTTAAATTGGAGTTATCTCCAATTTATCAGTATAGCTCTGATAAGTAGTACAGGTACTGAGGACAATTACCACCATATCAATGCTTTGACAGAATTTTAATGTCTGATAAACCCTGAATCTTGGACATCTATACTTTTTATTCCTTAAAGATAATACTGAATTCAAGTTCCAAAAGCAAACTTGAATTATTACTTGAAGGAAAAGGTCATGTTAAAATATGGAAATAAAGTTATCATTTGGTGGGAGCTGGAATCAAAAGCATACATTCTAATGGGAAATCTGTCCCATAGGGTAATTCTCAAGTTTTTAAGAGTCTACCAAGCCAAACCCTTAGCTGCTTTTGCTGCATTTGCTTTGCTTTTGCCTTTCCGTTTCTCTCGTTTTGCCTTCAGCCTTTTTCTTTGTCTCTGGTTCATCCATATGGGGTACTGCCCATGCTGATCCAGAAGGCTCTTTTTGTTTCTCTTAATTTCAGTCTCCATTTTCATGTCACCTTTTTCATCTTCGACTTCACACTGGATTTTCTCTTGACAATTTTTGGGTGCCACCACAGTTGCTATTTCTTGCACGTCTTTCATTAAAACATCAGTATCTACTTTAAGAATACTTTTAAGTCTGCTTAGCTCCCTTGGGGCATTCTTTTTTCTCTTTTCAGCTCGCATTTTCCATTTCCACTTACTCCGTAAGCTTTTAGCCATGTTTTCACCTTAAGAAAAGCTCAAACCCACACAACACACGCCGCTCACGAAGACCGGAAGCCTCCAGACTTCCGTCTTCCGGGCACCCATTATTGTAGTTTTGAGAGTGTTCTGATATATGACATATTTATGGTAGTCTGACTGTTTATAGGAGACCTTTCAGAACTTCTTTCAGGGCAGGATGGATGATGGTTGATTCTTTCAACTGTTGCTTGTCTGAGAAGGTTTTTATACCTCTATCTAGTCTTAATGACAGTCTAGCAGGATATAGTAGTCTTAGTTGAAAGCCTTTCTCATTGAACACCTGATATATATATCTTGCTATTCTCTTCTGCCCTGTGGTGTTTGTGTGGAGAAATCTGCTGCTAATCTTATGGGTTTTCCTCTGTAAGTGATTCTTTGTTTTTCTCTTGCAGCCTTCAGAATCCTTTCTTTATCCTTATTCCTTTTCATTCTCAATATGATGTCTTGGAGTCTAAGTCTCAGTTAATTTTGTTTGGGACCCTTTGGGATCTTGAACCTTTATATCTTTTATTTTCTCTAGACTAGGGAAGTTCTCATCTATTATGTCCTGTGGAATGCTTTCTTCCCCCTCCCCTTCTTCCTCTCATAGGCCTTTAATGCATATATTACTTCTTTTGAAGTCATCCCATATATCTCTGTTGTTTTCAGTATCTCTTAATCTCTTTTGAGACCTCTTCTTTTCCTCTAATTAGCCCTCAATTTTTCTAATTGTTTTCTGCCTCATTTATTCTATTCTCTCTCCTCTTTTGTTTTCTGTAGCTCAGCTATTTTGTTACCCTGTTCTGATACTGTATTAGCTTGTTCAGCTAGTTGTGTTCTTGCTTAGCTAGTTCAGCCTTATTTATTTTAACATTTATTTATATATTAAAAAAATTTATTTATAAAATGGAAACACTGGGCAGAGGGTAGATAGCATAATGGTTATGTGAACAGACTCTCATGCCTGAGGCTCCAAAGTCCCAGGTTCAATCCTCCGCACCACATAAACCAGAGCTGAACAGTGCTCTGGTTAAAAAATAAAATAAAAAGGAAACACTGACAAAACCCGTAGGATAAGTAGGCACAACTCCACACAATTCCCACCAACCAGAACTCTGTTTCAGTTTTCCTAATTACCTAAATATAGTGTTTTCTTTCAGAGTGTCATTTGTTGTTTCCCTATTTCTGATGACATTTCTTTCAAATTCTTTCCTCACCCCTGTGACTAATGCCTCAATTAGTATTTGGATGTTGTCCTCATTTTTATGTGCTTCTACCTTTGGGGGGCTTTTGTCGTGGTTCATTTCTCCAATGTATGTTTTTGGTTTAACCATTGTATATGGTGTGTTATGAGTTCCCTCTCAGTACTTTTCGATCCACTGATCACTCTTGCCTAGATTGACTTGTGTTAAAGTAAGGTACTTAGAGTTCACAGTTGTGCCAAGCGACATTACTTGGCCCTGTGAGTTACCAAGCAAGTCCTGTTGATAGTCTGTGGGTTCTGAGGCAATTATTCACCATGTTCTCAGCAGGAGAACAATGTGGAAAGGCTCCTACTATACAGCCCTACCTCTAGACCACTGAGGTGTAGATCTCCTGAATTTCCTGGTCAGTTATCTGACCTCCAGTGTCAGCACAGGGCCTCCCTGCTGCTGCTTCAACCTCTGATGGGCAGCAGCAATGGAGACTCACAGTTGCATTTGGTGAGTCCTCTCCTCCCTTTAGCAGTCTTTTTGTTGGTAAGAAAAAGTGGAGGTGGCACCTCAACTGGCAAACTGCTGGACTATTGCCAGCTGCTCTGGAGTAGATATGAGCTTTAGTCCCAGGAATCTCTCCTTAGGCTCCTCTCTGTCCACAAGCCACATGTGTTTGCACTCACTGGTGACTTGGTGGGTTCCCAAAATAGTCCTAGTCTTGTCTTGTTGCGGTCTCAGGTGATCTTCTTTGATATTCCTAGTTGACCAGGGACAAGAGAGAAACACAGCTGCTACTACTCTGTAGCCTCACCTCCAGAAGTCTCTCTGATTTTTGATGTTTGTCATATGCAAAGTCATGGATACATTTGTCTCTGGGTTTCTCTGTTCCATTTTTTAAAGGATGGTTTGATTTGAGATTTACTATGAGCAAGGGAGAGAGAAGACCTGAGCACTATTCACCTTAGGCATAAGATGGTGCTGGGGATTGGACTTGGGGCATCAGACAAGTAAGTTGGTGCTCTAACAGGCTATCTCCCTAACCCATTTTGTTCTGTCTTGTCACCAGGGTTGGTGCCTGCAGTTTGAATCCACTGTTCCTGGTAGCTTTTTTTTTTTTTTTTTTTTTGACAGGACAGAGAAAAACTGACAAGGGGATGGGGGATAGGGAGAAGTAGAGGAGGAGGTGAGACACTTGACTGCTTATGAAGCTCCCCCCTGCAGGTGTAACTGAGGGCTTGAACCCAGGTTTTTGCACATGGTAATGGTGAGTTTAACCAGCTGTACCTGCTTGGACCCCCAGGTCCTCTACTCTATCACATTGATATATTAGCTTTTATTCTATACCACTACTGTCTTGTATTTTTAGTGTGTTTTTTTAATTTGATACGATCTAAATTGGTAAGGGAAGGTAGGGAGAGAGATATATCCATCTGTGACACTGCTTTACTCCTCATGAAGCTTTCCTGCTGCCTGTAGGGACTGGGGGCTTGAACTGAGGTCCTTGTGCCTGCACTAAACCAGGTGCACTGCCCCTGGCTTAAATGATCATGATGCATGTTTTAACAGAGGTCCTAGAATGGAGTTTAAGCAAGCATGAAAAATAAACTTTTCAGTCAATGTATAGTTGCAGTTTTAAATTTCATTTAGATTTGGCACATCACTTTATCCAAAAGTATTTCCACAAATTTTATCCACAGCTGAGTGTTTACTACCGTAAACATTTTAAGCGTTTTTTTTTCCTATAAACAAAGGTGTAGTTTACAGATTTGTTCAAAATGGTAAAATAGTTCTTACCAGTATTATTTCTTCTACATTGTTTAAGCTCCCCCTTGCACATGATGTAAACCCCTTCAGAGAGGTGGTCCATTTCAACAGCAAGGCAACATATTTTTATCCAAATCAGGATTATTCTGACAGTATTATTTTATAAAGTAGCTTAAATTGATTTCTGGTTGACCTCCCCTTTACTGCAATTAGAAATTTTCAAAGGAACACAGTCTTTATTTTATTTTTCTTTATATTTATTTATTTACTTTCCCTTTTGTTGCCCTTGTTTTTTATTGTTGTTATTGATGTCATCATTGTTGGATGTCATCATTGTTGGATAGGACAGAGAGAAATGGAGAGAGGAGGGGAAGACAGAGGGGACAGAAAGACACCTGCACACCTGTTTCACGCTTGTGAAGCGATTCCCCCTGCAGGTGGGAAGCCAGGGCCTTGAACTGGGATCCTTACACCGGTTCTTGTGCCATATGCACTTAACCTGCTGCGCTACCACCCGACTCCCTCTAGTGTCTTTTATAATAAGAGAAAAAGTCCTATATTTTATTATTTCTGGCATTAACTTCTAATATTTTTAACTCCAAATCCTCTATGGCACCAAAATGTGTAAAAAAAAAAAAGTTAATTATGACTATTTGCTTCTGCAGTGAATTAATTTGATAACCCAACTGCAGAGAAATATTCTATGAGGGAAAAACAAGATTCTGCCCCATGCTGCCACGTTTTAGCAACAGTTTACTCATCTAGATATTACAATGTTTCTTTAATTTTGGACATCCTTTCTGCCTCAGAAATAGGTCAGATGTGTGAGAATTTACTATATGTAGAAGAAATGGCTTCTAATTTATTTGTTAGTATAATTGCAATGCATTAAGGATCTAAGTAAATATTTGATGACTTGATGAAAGCAGTGTTAATTTTTTGCTAAGTTGCCCAAGCTTCTAGTTTTGCTGTCCTCTTTTACAAAAGTCATAAAATTTAGTACAGGAAAATGAAAGGAAGATACTCTTATTCACATGCTTCTGAAAAGGGGGGAAATAATCTATTCTTTGGGTCTAATTCTCTACCAGGTGAGCATAAAAGTGTACCACAAAGCCACCAGCTCTGCTGGTGCAGGGGAGATATACACACAGGTACTACACATGTCAGCTCCAATAACAATGATTAATGTTCATAACACACATTTCTATGGGTAAATAGGTAGGTCCCATGTAATACTCAAATTGCTTATAAATATTTGATTATTAATTCTTTAAACTGCTGTTCTAATGTTTCAAAAGACAAATCCAAATTCTACCACGATGTTGCACTGAACATTAAAATTCTTCCTACAGTAACACTTACTTCAGAGAAATAGTAAGTCAGTTATCCTAATAATTGCAAAAGGCACATAGTGAGAAAACCGTGAAGTAATCTTTGTGCCGAACTAAGTCACTTTGACTTTATGAAGCTGGAAAATTGAGTTGAACTAACTAAAAAGATGCAGAGAATGGCACTTCCAGAGGCAGGGCTATGAGCAGCAGCAAATCTTTTTCTCTCCTCTCCCGGATCAACTAGGAATACCAAAGGAGACCACCTGGGACTGAAACAAGACAGGACTAGAATGACTATAGGAACCCACCAAATCAGCAGTGAGTTCAAACACGAGTGGCTGGTGACAGAGAGGAGCCTAGGGAGAGATTAAGCGGCTGGTAATAGTCCGGCAGTTGAGATCGCTTTCTCTCCTCTCCCGGATCAACTAGGAATACCAAAGGAGACCACCCGGACCGAAACAAGACAGGACTAGAATGACCACAGGAACCCAGTAAATCACCCGTGAGTACAAACACGCGTGGCTGGTGACAGAGAGGAGAGGGGACTAAGGAGAGATTAAGTGACTGCTAACAGTTCAACAGTTTATCAGTGGAGACACCACCTCCAGTCTGCTCCACAACAAGGGGACAGCTGAAGGGAGGAAAGGACTCCCCAGAGACTCACCAAGTGCAACTCTGAGTCTCCATTGCTACTACCCTCAGAATCTGGAGCAGCAACAGGGAGGGACACCAGGGGACAGAGATCTAACCAGGAAACTCAGGAGAAGACCTATACCTTTGTGGCATAGCTGAGGGGCTATCAAAGTCTCTTTGCATAACCACTGGATTATCTCTGCCACACCCTGCTTTATCTCTTGGTCAGGAGTCAGTGATTAAGCTAAGAAGCCTATTGATAGTTTAAAAGCCCTCAGGCTCCCATAGCCTACAGGGAAGAAAGAAAAAAAGGCTTTTACACCACTGAGCTCCAACTCAAGGATTGAAAAAACTGTTAACTTCCACCACGGTAAACCCTTTAATTAAATTACTTAGACACAAGTCAATCCAGGCAATAGTAGTCAATAATTTGAAAAGTACTGATAAAGGGAACTCATAACATAATATATAAAATGGTTAAAACAACAAGAAAAAATATTGGAGAATCGAACCAGGACAAGAGTCCAGCTAAAAGTCCTCCAGAGGGTGAAGCACAAAACAACGAGTTCAACATCCAAACATTAGCTAAGGAAATAATAACAGGAGTGAGTAAAGAATTTGAAAAAATTGTAATCAGAAATGCAGCAACAACAAATGAGAATATGAAAGAAAATTCTAATAATCTCATGGTTATTAGAGAGCTGAAAGCTGAAATCTCTGAGCTAAGAAGGCAACTGGCTGAACAAGCTAAAACAGTATCAGAGCAGGGCAACAAAATAGATGAACTCCAGAAAGCAGTAGAGGGCAGAGAGAATAGAATCTATGAGGCTGAAGACAGAATTAGCAAGACTGAGGATGAATTAGAGACAACTAAAAAAGAAGTAAGAGATCTCAAAAAGAGATTAAGAGATGCTGAAAACAACAACAGAGTCCTATGGGATGACTTCAAAAGAAACAATATACACATTATTGGCTTACCAGAGGAAGAAAGAGAAGGAAAAGAAGAAAGCATTCTCCAGGCCATAATAGCTGAAAATTTATCTAGTCTAGACAACACCAAAGACATAAAGATTCAAGTAGCCCAGAGGATCCCAAACAGAATTAACCCAGACCTAAAGACACCAAGACATGTCATCCTTAGAATGGAAAGGAATAAGGATAAAGAAAGGATCCTCAGGGCTGCAAGAGAAAAACAAAGAGTCACCTACAAAGGAAAACCCGTAAGATTAGCAGCAGACTTCTCCATACAAACACTACAGGCCAGAAGAGAATGGCAAGATATCTATCGAGTGCTCAATGAGAAAGGCTTTCAGCCAAAAATACTATATCTTGCTAGACTGTCATTCAGACTAGATGGAAGCATCAAAACCTTCTCAGACAAGCAACAGTTGAAGGAAGCAACCATCACCAAGCCTGCCCTGAAAGAAGTTCTGAAAGGTCTCCTATAAACAACCAGACCACCACAAATAGGACATATATCAAAACACTCTAAAACTCTACAAGAATGGCGTTAAAATATCTTCAATCTTTGATATCAATAAATGTCAATGGTCTGAATTCACCTATTAAAAGACACAGAGTAGGAAGATGGATCAGAAAACACAACCCAACAATATGCTGTCTACAGGAAACTCACCTAACTCAACAAGACAAACACAGACTTAAAGTGAAAGGATGGAAAACTATCATACAAGCCAATGGCCCACAAAAAAGGGCAGGAACAGCTATTCTCATATCTGACATGATAGACTTTAAAATAGATAAGATTAAAAAAGATAGGAATGGACACTACTTAATGCTCAGAGGATCAGTCAATCAAGAGGACTTAACAATTATTAACATCTATGCACCCAATGAGAAGCCATCTAAATACATCAAACTTCTACTGAAAGAGCTACAGCAATATATTAACAGTAACACAATCATAGTAGGGGACTTCAACACCCCACTATTTCAACTTGACAGATCATCCAGGAAGAAAATCAGTAAAGACATAAGGGAGCTAAATGAAGAGATAGACAAACTAAAACTATTGGACATTTTCAGAGTCATTCATCCCAAGAAACTGGAATACACATTTTACTCAAATCCACATGGGTCATTCTCAAGGATAGACCATATGTTAGGCCACAAAGACAGCATCAGCCAATTCAAGAGCACTGAAATCATCCCAAGCATCTTCTCAGACCACAGTGGAATTAAACTAACACTTAACAATCAACAAAAGATTAGTAACAGTGCCAAAATGTGGAAGCTCAACAGTACACTTCTTAACAACTTCTGGGTCAAAGAGGAAATCAAGGAAGAAATCAAAATGTTTTGAGAATTCAATGAAAATGAAGACACAAGCTATCAAAATATTTGGGACACAGCTAAGGCAGTACTGAGAGGGAAGTTCATAGCTATACAAGCACACATTAGGAAACAAGAAAAGGCACAAATAAACAGCCTGATTGCACATCTTAAAGACCTAGAAGAACAACAACAAAGGAATGCTAAAGCAACCAGAAGGACAGAAATCACTAAAGTTAGGGCAGAAATAAATAACATTGAGAATAGGAAAACCATACAAAAGATCAATGAAAGTAAATGTTGGTTCTTCGAAAGAGTAAACAAAATCGACAAACCTTTAGCCAGACTCACAAAACAAAAAAGGGAGAGGACCCAAATAAATCGGATAGTAAATGAAAGAGGAGATATCACAATAGACACTGCAGAAATTCAACATATCATGCGAGGCTTCTATGAAAAACTATATGCCACCAAGCTAGAGAACCTGGAAGAAATGGACATTTCCTAGATACCTACCAACTTCCAAAACTAAGTAAAGAGGAAGTAGATAACATGAACAGGCCCATCACAGCTCATGAAATTGAAACAGTTATCAAAAATCTCCCCAAAAATAAAAGTCCTGGACCAGATGGTTTTACAAATGAATTTTACAAAACCTTCCAAGAAGAACTAATACCTCTACTTTTAAAAGTCTTCCAGAAGATTGAAGACACTGGAATACTCCCTGCCAGCTTCTATGAAGCCAACATCACTCTGATACCAAAATCAGACAGGGACACAACCAAAAAAGAAAACTGCAGACCATTATCTCTGATGAACATAGATGCGAAAATACTGAACAAAATTCTAGCCAACCGGATACAGCAGTATTATCAAAAAGATTGTTCATCATGACCAAGTGGGGTTTATCCCAGGCATGCAAGGTTGGTTTAATATACGTAAATCAATCAATGTGATCCACCACGTCAACAAGAGCAAGACCAAAAACCACATGGTCATATCAATAGATGCAGAGAAAGCCTTTGACAAAATCCAACATCCCTTTATGATCAAAACACTACAAAAAATGGGAATAGAGGGAAAATTCCTGAAGATAGTGGAGTCTATGTATAGCAAACCTACAGCCAACATCATACTCAATGGTGAAAAACTGGAAGCATTTCCCCTCAGATCAGGTACTAGACAGGGCTGCCCACTATTACCATTACTATTCAACATAGTGTTGGAAGCTCTTGCCATAGCAATCGGGTAGGAGCAAGGAATTAAAGGGATACAGATTGGAAGAGAAGAAGTCAAACTCGCCCTATTTGAAGATGACATGATAGTATACACAGAAAAACCTAAGGAATCCAGCAAGAAGCTTTTGGAAATCATCAGGCAATACAGTAAGGTGTCAGGCTATAAAATTAACTTTCAAAAGTCAGTGGCATTCCTCTATGCAAACACTAAGCTAGAAGAAATTGAAATCCAGAAATCAATTCCGTTTTACTATTGCAACAAAAACAATAAACTATCTAGGAATAAACCTAACCAAAGAAGTGAAAAACTTGTATACTGAAAATTATGAGTCACTACTCAAAGAAATTGAAAAAGACACAAAGAAGTGGAAAGATATTCCATGTTCATGGGTTGGAAGAATTAACATCATCAAAATGAATATACTACCCAGAGCCATCTACAAATTTAATGCTATCCCCATCAAGATTCCAAGCACATTTTTTAGGAGAATAGAACAAATGCTACAAATGTTTATTTGGAACCAGAAAAGACCTAGACTTGCCAAAACAATCTTGAGAAAAAAGAACAGAACTGGAGGCATCACACTCCCAGATTTCAAACTGTATTATAGGGCCATTGTCATCAAAACTGCTTGGTACTGGAACATGAATAGACACACTGACCAGTGGAATAGAATTGAGAGCCCAGAAGTGAGGCCCCACACGTATGGGCATCTAATCTTTGACTAAGGGGCCCAGACTATTAAATGGGGAAAGCAGAGTCTCTTCAACAAATGGTGTTGGAAACAATGGGTTGAAACATGTAGAAGAATGAAACTGAATCACTGTATTTCACCAAATACAAAAGTAAATTCCAAGTGGATCAAGGACTTGGATGTTAGACCACAAACTATCAGATACTTAGAAGAAAATTTTGGCAGAACTCTTTTCCGCATAAATTTCAAAGACATCTTCAATGAATGAATCCAATTACAAGGAAGACTAAGGCAAGTATAAACCTATGGGACTACATCAAATTAAAAAGCTTCTGCACAGCAAAAGAAACCACTACCCAAACCAAGAGACCCCTCACAGAATGGGAGAAGATCTTTACATGCCATACATCAGACAAGAGTTTAATAACCAACATATATGAAGAGCTTGCCAGACTCAACAGCAAGACGATAAATAGCCCCATTCAAAAATGGGGGGAGGACATGGACAGAATATTCACCAGAGAAGAGATCCAAAAGGCTGAGAAACACATGAAAAAATGCTCCAAGTCTCTGTCAGAGAAATGCAAATCAAGACAACAATGAGATATCACTTCACTCCTGTGAGAATGTCACACATCAGAAAAGGTAACAGCAGCAAATGCTGGAGAGGTTGTGGGGTCAAAGGAACCCTCCTACACTCTGGTGGGAATGTCAATTGGTCCAACCTCAGTGGAGAACAGTCTGGAGAACTCTCACAAGGCTAGAAATGGACCTACCCTATGACCCTGCAATTCCTCTCCTGGGTATATATCCTAAGTAACCCAACACAACCATCCATAAAGATCTGTGTACACCTATGTTCTTGGCAGCACAATTTGTAATAGCCAAGACCTGGAAGCAACCAGGTGTCCAACAACAGATGAGTGGCTGAGCAAGTTGTGGTATATATACACAATGGAATTCTACTCAGCTCTAAAAAATGGTGACTTCACCGTATTCAGCCGATCTTGGATGGTCCTTGAAAAATTCATGTTAAGTGAAATAAATCAGAAACAGAAGGATGAATATGGGATAATCTCACTCTCAGGCAGAAGTTGAGAAGCAAGATCAGAAAACACAGGTAGAACCTGAAATAGAATTGGCGTATCACACCAAAGTAAAAGACTCTGGGGTGTGTGGGTGGAGAGAATACAGGTCCAAGAAGGATGACAGAGGACCTGGTGGGGGTTGTTGTATTGTTATATGGGAAACTGGGGAATGTTATGCATGTACAAACTATTGTATTTACTGTTAAATGTAAAACATTAATTCCCCAATAAAGAAATAAAAAAAAGATGCAGAGACTAAAAATGCTAATAAGATTATTAAAGTTTCCTTAAAAGAGACTTCTGCCAGTCTCCATGTGTTAAATAACCAGTTACCATATTTCTTTATTAATAGTCTTTAGAGTATGTTTAAGTACAGCTCTCGGGAAGTATTTTTCTCTCAAGGAAGAGGAGAGCTAAATCTGCCATTTTAGTTTTGGTGGTGCTGGGGACTGAGCCTCAGGGCTCCAGACAGGAGAGTCTTTTTGTATAAACATTATGCCATCTTCTCAGCTCTCTGCCATTTCATATACTAAAATAGGAAACTATTTGTAAAATGCCCCCTCCCCATTACTCTAATTGCCAAGATTTTATTCAGTGATTCCTTGGCACCTAGGAATCAACCAATGACAGTGAAGAGGTAGCCACCCAAAGAGATGGGAAGAAAGAGCATATGACAGTATTATGGAAGGGCAACCAGGACATTTCTAGAACCATTGCTTGTCAAATCCCTTAACAAGGCATTTTTGGTCATTTTAAATAAGGACAATCCTTACATGAATCACTTTCAAACTAAAGTGCAGTAAAAAGTAAGTTAGACTTAATCCACAACTTAAAAATTTTTTTTAAAATATTTTATTTTCCCTTTTTGTTGCCCTTGTTTTCATTATTGTTGTAGTTGTTGATGTCATCGTTGTTAGATAGGACAGAGAGAAATGGAGAGAGGAGAGGGGAAGACAGAGAGGGTGAGAGAAAGACAGACACCTGGACCTACTTCACCGCCTGTGAAGCGACTTCCCTGCAGGTGGGGAGCTGGGGACTCGAACTGAATCCACAGTTTTTTAAAAGAGGTAGCGTGCATGTTATCATGTGTAAAGTCCTGGGTTCAAGTCGCTGGTTTCTACCTGCAGGGGGAAAGCTTCATGAATGGTGAAGCAGTGCTGCAGGTGTCTCTCTCCCTCATATCTGGCCCCTCTTCTCTCAGTCCTATCAAAGAAATGGAGAGAAAAGCAAAGGCTAGTGGAAATAAAAGAGGTAGCCACAGACCCATCTGGTTTCAACTGGCATTCTCGGCAAAGTCAGTGTGAGGGATGAAGGTTTGTGTAGATGTCACTTGCTGGGGCAGAAGGGAAAGAGACAGCTCTGCACAGACCCTGTTGAAAAGCCTGGTGTGTAATGTGGGTATGGGGGATCATTCTGGGACACTGATCTGGGCGTGGTGGTAAGCAAGCTTTTTGCCCACTTGCTGGCTGTGCAGTGATAGGGCACATGACTGAGAAAGCTGAGCTGTAAGGAAGCTGTTTAGTGGGGTGCTCAGGGCTTAGAGAGTTCCACTAGCAACTCCTGGGGTGGTAATCTTATCTATGCAGATATGGAGGCTGCTGTGCCTTGATATGGCAAACACCATCTGCTCCAGTCATAGGAACAGCATGCTGTTATCAGCTGGAAATCTGAAACAATAGTAAAAAATGGGCTCACAGAATATGTAGGATTTTCTAACTGAATGCTTATAGCAGCAAACCAAATCTGTTGTGGTAGCACTGAATATTTAATCCTTATTTCAAGGATTTGTGATTTTCTCCATCCTTCAAATTTACCACATAATAAATAACCTGAAAAGGAAAAGTGATATATGCTGTTTTATACTTTCCAGAAAGGACACACAACTAAACAACCAAATACTTTTGAATAATTTAATAATCCCTGAAATGATTTAACAAACCTTCAAATAATATTCCATATATGTTTGTTTTCCTTTACTATTTTGGTTGAGATGTTCTTGTTGGAGGTTTAATAGCATTAAGGGATTAACAATTAGTAGTTTGGTTTTTACATCTGTAAATAAAAAAAATTCTCCCTAACATTTAGCTAAAGGTTGACTCAGTAAGTATATGGCCTATCACTGGAAGCATAATTTCAAATTTGGGACAGTAGCATAAATCTTTGATTAAACCAAGACTGAAAAAGGGTTTGATCACATGAGCAAATAGGTCTTCTAACTCTGCTTTCGAAACCAGTACTTAAAATGTGTCATCTTTGGGCCCTGTATGCCATTTTCTCCTTCTCATAGGCATTAAGCAGTTCCTGTGGGCAATATCTCAGAAGACTCAGGCCTGTGTTTGTGTTCTCAAGACCCATCTCCACAAACTTTATCTGTATCATGGTTTGTCAACCTGGGAGGACGGAACTTAACTACATGGACACTATCATAAACATTAGTACCATTTTTTGTTACAAGACCTCTGAAGGCAATCTGTGTGACTTACATACTTTTGACATTTTACTTTGGATAATTGCCAGTTATAAGCAAAGATCAAAACTTGGCAGTTTCCATTTTACAGACTGGCACCTTTCATGTTGCCATGAGGACTGCTCAGTGGCTGATGATATTTGTTTAGACTGCAATCATATTTTTTAAAAAATATCTTCCATACTTCAAGCACTTTTATTCTCAATAGTAGGTACAAAAAATAGTGACGTGTATCTTTTGTATGGTTCAGTACTGTGCATAGGCTCTCAATTGGGTTTGACCCACTTTGACAGACCTTTCAATTCTGTTTATGTTTAGTCTCCTCCTTGCTCTCACTGGGAATAGAGCCATAGTTGAAAATGTACACTTTCAGACTTCACTGAGGAACTCCAGATTGAGACACGCTGGGATGTGGATTGAGTCCATGGTCAGAGACGATGGGTTAAAGGGAAACAAAACTGGAAACATATGCTTGGAGTCTAACAGCAGTTGCTGAGGGTCATTGCGCTCTTGCAGTTGTGCCTGTTGGTAAGGATAAGACCATATGAAAACACTACAGTGCCAGGGCAGCGGAATTCACAGAGGTGAACTAGCACACACGAAGGTCGTATTTTTGTTAAAGAAACTGGGGTGGAGGAGCCTTAGTAGAATGTGGTGAATAAAGAGGGAATATCTTGAGCATACACATCACATACAACTTTAATAAGGTTAGGTGCAAATCCTCATCATACACCATGGAGACTATAAAAGGCAGTGAAATGACACATGTAAAGAAAAACCTGTCAATCGAGAATTCCAAATGTAGAATTAGTGCCTCAAGACTTCAGGAGAAGGTAAGTCCTTTCTAGATAAATGCATGAGAGCTAGTGGAAGCAAAGGTCATCCCAAACTAGCTTGAAGTAGAGAACTTTTTTCTTTATTGGGGTGAGGCACTAGCCACTGCTTCTTGAAAGATGGTTCAGCTTTTGAAAGTAATTTTAACACTTTGAAATAACTTTTAGTGAGCTTTAAATTGGGCCTGGTGATGGTGCACCTGGTTGAGAGCACATGTTACAATGCACAACGACCCAGGTTTAAGCCCCTAGTCCCCACCTGCATTTTGCTAGTGGTGAAGCAGTGCTGCAGCTGGCTAAGCACTGGTGGTGCAAAGCACAAGGACAAGCGTAAGGAACTTGGTTGGAGCCCCCAGCTCCCCACAGGGATCACTTCACAAGTGGTGAAGCAGGTCTGCAGGTGTCTATCTTCTCTCCCGCTTTCTGTCTTCCCCTCCTCTCTCCAATCCACCAACAATGACATCAATAACAATAACTACAACAATAAAAAAGACAAGGGTAACAAAAAGGGAATAAATAAATATTGTAAATGAAAGTTTAAATAGGGAACCACCTTTTACCAATCCACCATTTTTTGTTTTGTTTTTCTTCCCTTTTTTTATAGAGCCAGAGAAAAATAGTTACAACACTATTCATGAATCTCCCCTCCAAGTGGGGGCTTGAACCTAGGTCCTCATGCATGGTAAAGCGTACATTCTACACGGCCTCTCATATGATGGTTTTTTTGATGTGACGTTGGCAGAATGGTCTCTCTGGTGTCACGGACAGCTAACATTTATCACAGAGCAAATGGAAATGTAATTTCACTGTGAAATGGCAGGGGTTCTTAAAATTGTTTTAGAGCACTTGAGGGTCCTTTTATCTCTGTTCATCAGATATATCTACTACTAAAATTTTGGAAGAATTATAGAGAATAAAACGGGCAAAAAAGGGTTAATTTATACCCACATTATTAGATTTCAGCAGCTAAAGATTATATATCTAGATGTATATGTCTAATTATTCAAAATTCACAAGGTAGGCATTTCACAGGAATCCTCTTGTGAATCTCTTGGTGCCTTTAATGTCCCCTTCAAATTTACATTTTTATAGGTCAGCACTTTCTGCCCCATTTTGCTCAAACAAATGGTTTGCTTTATCCCACATAGGATATGTTCAAGTAAAAGACAAGTTGGGTTGTTCTGCCAGTTTCCTGAGTATTGGCTAGAGAGAGACAGAACATAAACTATAGCTGGGAATTTCTAGGTAAGGGAAAAGGTAGCAGAGGGAGGTTAGATATGAATTCAAACCTGAGTCTGACTTAGCCTGTTTTCTCTGGCCTCAATTTTCCTTTTGCAAACTTTGCCCTTGTCAATTTGCAAGCAGTTCCAGCTCTCCCTCCAGATGTTTAAAAACCAAGTCAGACTTTCTGCACTTGTACTTTGGGGTGTGTATGTGAGAAAGTCTATCAGTTTCCATAGGAATCACTAATGATCATTAATGATTCCTATGGAAAACTCAGTAACTTTCTTCTGTCCTCCAGCTCCTCCTCCCCTTTTAGATCCTTACTGTGCTTGCCTCTCTAATAACTTCATGCATTTTTTTTGAAACAAGCAAAGCTTATTGGAGATATAAATATGTTGTATAGTAGCAGACAGGGATGGGGGTGGGGGACGGCTCAGGGTTTATAAGAAAACCTAAAGCGGGAGTCGGGCGCTAGCGCAGCGGGTTAAGTGCAGGTAGCGCAAAGCACAAGGACCGGCTTAAGGATCCCGGTTCAAGCCCCCGGCTCCCCACCTGCAGGGGAGTCGCTTCACAGGTGGTGAAGCAGGTCTGCAGGTGTCTATCTTTCTCTCCCCCTCTGTCTTCCCCTCCTCTCTCCATTTCTCTCTGTCCTATCTAACAATGATGACATCAATAACAACCATAATAAAAAACAAGGGCAACAAAAGGGAAAAGAAATAAAATAAAAATAATAAAAAAAGAAAACTTAAAGCTTTGGAATGGGATTTTTCCATCCCCCTCGCCTATTGTTGTCTATAGTTAGCCTGGCTAGTTATAGGTTCAGGTGATCTATCTTCTCATTCTCCTTCTCTGGAAACAGGAAAGTTAAGTACAAATTAGGGGTATAATTCCACACCATTCCAACCACCAGAGTTCTGTGTTCCCATCCTTTCCACTGGAAGCTGCAATAGTTGTCCTAAGGTCACAGATATGGGTTGAATTTATATATATATTTTTTTGCCCATTTTTTCTATGGTCCTGCATTCACTTCCTTTCCAAGTCACACCTATACCTATTACTACTTCCAAGCATCCTCCCTTATTTCCTCTTTTTTTCTCAGGTAAGACAACAGTGCCTCACTTCCTCTGGTGTTTTCTAGATTCACCTCCCTTTCGGTGATGGTATAAAAACAAGATTCTTGGTGACAAATGCTTTAGGTCCTGGTGGGCAGGGGCATTGACAGGTGAATCCATACCCTCAGGCTGTTTCTATCTTTCCCTTGTGGGGTGGAGCTCTGGAGAGGTGAAGTTTAAGAGGACACATTGGTGAGATCAGCTGCCCAGATATTATCCTTGAGTTTCCCTACTGTTCTTTAGAGAACAAACAACCTTCCACCTGACTTGGCATCTCTCCCTTGACCTGAAGATTCTATTGGCTACTCTCACATTATATTAACAATTAATGTGCTCTCAGCCATTCTCAATTTCTGGAGCTCTACACTGAGACACCATATGGCATTTTGGGTCAAACCCCAGCATTCTGTCGAGGGGAAATCTTCAATCACTTCTTACACCCAGGCCTAGATTTCCTCCGGGTTCTTTACTGTTATGAACTACCCTCACTCTGTTTCCCTTCTGCGTCTTCTCTGATCACTTTCTCTCCCTCTTGGCATCACTTGCTAAAGTGGCTTAAAAGTGTGAAAAAGTATGATGTCTTAAGGAATTCTCTTCCTTACTCCCCCCCCAACACACACATTATAATCCTCAGAGAAGTGTTCATGTAACAAACATGCAGGTTTAGGAAGCTCATCTTTATGTAAAACAATCTTTCTTGTTGACTGGCCACCAGAGCACCACGCTGACTTCTTCAAAGAGAGAGGACACTAAAGCTTCCCCTGTGTGATGAAGACTGGTCTAGTCCTATACTTGGCAAAACAGGTACCCTACCAGCTAAGTTTCCTTGCTGAAATTTCCCATGATATATATATATATATTTGCCTCCAGGGTTATCACTGGGGCTTGGGTGCCTGCACCACGAATCCACTGCTCCTGGAGGCCATTTTGTCCCTTTTGTTGTTTGTCATTGTTGTTGGATAGGACAGAGATAAATTGAGAGACGAGGGAGAAGACAGAGATGGGGAGAGAAAGATAGATACCTGCAGACCTGCTTAACCTGCTACACTACTCCACTACTCCCCGGGCCCCCATGATTTTTTTTTTTTAAGGGAATGAAAGAGACCACAGCACCAAAACATCCTCCAGTGAGATGGGGCCAGGCTCAAACTTGGGTCCTGTGCATAGCAAAGCCACAACACTATCCAAGTGAGCTATTTCACCAACTTGAAATTCCCATAATCTTTTTCTTTTCAAAGAAATCATTTTAAAGTATTTTATTGCTTATTTATTTTTAATTAGAGAGGAGGGTGCACCAGAGCACTGCTCAGCTCTGGCTTATGGTGGTGCTGGGGATTGAACCTGGGACCTCAGGCATGAAAGGCTTTTCCATAACAATTATGCTACCTCCCCAGAAAAATTCCCATAATCTTTAACCAGAGTCAGGTTGTTTTTCTAAACTGTTTCCTTTCAAGTATATCCTTAAGGGTGGTAAATAGCACATAAATTTTATGAATTCAGTTTTTCTTCTTCACCAAAGCACCATAAGCTGACTGGTGGCGGTTATAGAAGCACCTGGCACATAACCATCACACTATCACCCCTACCCTTCCATTTTTTTAAAAGACTATTTTAAAAAATATTTTATTTTTTAATATTTTATTGATTGATGAGAAAGACAGGACAAAGAACCAGACATCTCTCTGGTACATATGCTGCCAGGGATTGAACTCAAGACCTCATACTTGATAGACTGCTGTTTTATCCACTGTGCCACCTCTCAGGCCACTTAAAGACTATTTCTTACCTTTATTTCTGGCTAAATTTTATTTTTAATTACTTAATTCCATTTGATGCTAGGAATACATGGAACAGTTGATTATGTCTAAAATCTGAAAGTGAGCAATTGTAAGAGTCCAGTGTTCTGTGAGTATATATGTTCTACACAAGTGATATGGATGGTTCATACGCAGCCGAACAGAAGCCCAAGAATGTAAGGCCTTGCAGCATACCACGAAGCCAGTATCTTACTGATAAACTAAGACAGAGTTACAATCTAAGCTCTCAACCTCCTTCTTCCTGTATTAGTTCTAGACTGTGTCTTTATAAAATTGGTAACGAGCTAAAAAAAAACTCACCTGGATTGTTCGTATAAAGGCCACTGTTACCCGTTCTTCAAATTCATTTAGGGGGGTGTAAAGGTTTAAAATTTTGACAATCTGTTGGGATGAAAACAAAAGTTGAGCACAGAGCACAAACCAACGTTTGTTTTAAAGATTGCTTGACAATGGTGTAGGCTTACAATCCTCTACAGAAAAACACCACAGCCTAAATAAATATCCAGGAGTTGACCTTAGTCCCTTGGGGTGTTCAGAAGCTTTGCCCAGTGATCTGTCTCCTAGATACTCACCCTTCCCCTAAATTCTGTAGTTTATAAAAGGAAAGTCTTAGGAAACAATTGTTTGAAATTCTTAGATTTTTATATACTGGTAATTAAAAGGCTTCTTCACAAGAGTAGTGAAATCTTATCTTAAAACAGCTAAAGCCGGGAGTCGGGCTGTAGCGCAGCGGGTTAAGCGCAGGTGGCACAAAGCACAAGGACTGGCATAAGGATCCCGGTTCGAACCCCGGCTCCCCACCTGCAGGGGAGTCGCTTCACAGGTGGTGAAGCGACTCTGTCTTCCCCTCCTCTTTCCATTTCTCTCTGTCCTATCCAACAACGACAACAAAAATAATAACTACAACAATAAAACAAGGGCAACAAAAGGGAATAAATAAATAAAAATAAATATTAAAAAAAAAAAACAGCTAAATCCTTGTTTAGTAACACCCTTTAGTTTGTACTATACTCAGCAAATCACAAAGGCTGGTTTCTTTTTGGATCAGAGGATAATCTTTGGCTTGTCTGCTCTTGGAAGGGAAAGCAGCCTGTCCAAATGCAGAGTATTGCCAGTTGCTATAATTAATGAAGCAAAACATATTTAAAAGGGAAATGAAGTTTGAAAACATGCAGTACATAGAGAAGAAGTCGTTTGAAGAGCATGGCATTTCATCTCTTAGTAGTGATGGAGGTAAGGGGAGCTGTGTTTACTTGGCAGGACTAACTGTAGATTTTGTGGCTCTGTATGTGCTGGGAGTAGGGGTCCCTGGTTTCACTTACAGCCTGATTTTCTTGTGATAGTCTCATTTTGTGAAACCACTTTGGTGGCCCATTTATTTATTTTTTTAAGTACTTTATTGATTTGATGGAGCTAGAAATGTATAGGGAGAGGGAGAGACACCTGCAGCACTGCTTGTGAAGCTTCCCCCACAGGTGGGGACCAGAGGCTTGAACCCCGTCCTTGTGTACTCAACCAGGTGCACCAGCTGACCCTGGGTGGCTCATTTCTAAGTAGCACATTCATGATGGAGGGTAAGTCTTCCCATGAGTGAGCAGGATTTATCTTTTTAGAGACTGGTAATATCTCTGTAGTAGAGCCAGAAGATAAATGTGATTTTCAGAGAAAAGACACATTTAAATGCTTCTAGATGCTCAGTGACTTCATTTGAAAACAATACAAGTGGAGCTGAAGGAAAGCAGGCCCAGAATGAAACTGCAGCAATGTCTGGTGCTGCGAGTTTCTGGAGAAGATTTACATTTCTAGGTAAGAAATGGACAGTTCATTGTAAACGTTTAAAAAGATTTTACATAAGTGTCATGATGTCATGTGTAGATTTGCTACCTTGTCTTTTTAAGTGAGCCAGAGTGATCAGAATCATGTTAAGTAAAAGATAAGCCAGAGAGAGAAGGATGAATATGGGATGATCTCACTCACAGACAGAAGGGAAAACACAAAGCAGGACTTGGACCAAATTATTGCACCAAAGTAAAAGGCTCTGGGGTGGTGGGGAGGGTTCAGGTCCTGGAACATGATGGCAGAGGACCTAGAGGGGGTTGGACTGTTATGTGAAAAACTGGGAAACGTTTCACATGTACTAGCTACTTACTGTATTTTACTGTTGACTATAAACCATTAATCGGGAGTCCGGCTGTAGCGCAGCGGGTTAAGCGCAGGTGGCGCAAAGCACAAGGACCGGCATAAGGATCCCGGTTCGAACCCCGGCTCCCCACCTGCAGGGGAGTCGCTTCACAGGCGGTGAAGCAGGTCTGCAGATGTCTTTCTCTCCTCCTCTCTGTCTTCCCTGCCTCTCTCCATTTCTCTCTGTCCTATCCAACAACGACAACAATAATAATAACTACAACAATAAAACAACAAGGGCAACAAAAGGGAATAAATAAATAATAAAAAAGAAAAAGAAAAAAATTAAAAACAAACCATTAATCCTCCCAATAAAAATAATAAAAAAAAAAAGCTGCTAGAAAACAGTGACAAGATGTTTCTGCAGTGTTCCACAGGCCACTGTGGGCTTTGTTTATCTAGGACTATCCTTCCAGCTGCAATGTCAGAACTGTATGGCTGGAGGTAAATATATAAGTGTAGCAGTAACGATACAACTGTTAGCAAGAATAGGCTGGAGATGGAGGCCCTCGGTCAACAGGCCAGAGAGAGGCCTCACCTGTTGGGTGCTGAGGGAGGTGCACAGGGAGCAGATGGCCTCGGCATCCTCGGGGGTTTTCTTCTTCAACTGTAGGAGCTGCGCTGCTTGGATCAGAGGTTCCATGGTCTGAGCTGCTCCACTCTGGTGAAGGTTCCTTCCCCGGAGCCACTCCTCCAGCTGACTTATATTGTACCTTAGACACAGGTAAAGGTGAGCTGTTTTAAGCCAGTCCTCCAAATTCACTGGGATGAGCCCCACCTGCTGCGTTTATTTTGCAGCCTGATTGCAACTAGGGTTGTCTTTTTCCTCCCCTTAATGACCTCACATGGGCAAAAACTTGAGAAGTACACCTGACACTCAAGTCACTTTTTAATGAATGAGTGTTTATGATCAAGCAAGATGTGGCGTGGGAGGTGGCACAGTGGATAAAGTATTGGACTTTCAAGCATGAGGTTGTGAGTTTGATTTCTGGCATCACTTGGTGGTGAAGTAGGTCTGCAGGTGTCTATATTTCTCTCTCCTACCTAATAAAAAATAGAAAACAGAAAAAGAGCTGTTGGGAGTGGTGGATTAGTAGTGCTGGTACCAAGCCCCAGTGATAACTCTGGTGGCAATTAATTAAAAAATTTAAAACTTTGATAGGACAGAGGAGGATGAGGGAGAGAGAGGAAGAGAGACACCTACAGAGAGCTGCTTCACTGCCTGTGAAGCTTTCCCCCCTGCAGGTGGGGACTGGGAATGTGAACACGGGTCCATGTCCCTCAGAATATGTTCACTCATCCAGGTGTGCCACCACCCAGCTCCACCCTATATCTTTGAGAGAGAGAGATTAAATAAGAAGTGTCTATAAGTTAATGGATAAAGAAATATTAAGTATGTTGAGATTAAAATTTGTATAACATGGGAGTTGGGTGGGAGCACAGCGGGCTAAGCGCACATGGTGCGAAGCACAAGGACCGGCATAAGGATCTCGGTTTGAGCCCCAGGCTCCCCACCTGAAGGGGAGTCGCTTCACAGGCAGTGAAGCAGGTCTGCAGGTGTCTTTCTTTCTCCCCCTCTTTGTCTTACTCTCCTCTCTTGGTTTCTGTCTGTCCTGTCCAACTACAACAATAAAACAAGGGCAACAAAAGGGAATAAATATTTTTTAAAGGTTTATAAAAAAAAAACTGTATAACATTCATAAGCACTTTATTTCCATCTGAGCCTTCATGCTTCTTAACACTTGTTATTTCTCTCTGCATTTACAACTTTTTAGGCTATCTAAACATTTTTTTTATAAGATAAAAGAGAAATTGAGAGGAAAGGGGAGAGAGTGGGAGACACCTGTAGCACTGTTTCACTGCTCAGGAAGCTCCCCCCTTGCAAATGTGGGACTGGGGACTTGAACCTGGGTCCTTGCATATTGTACCATTGTGCTCAACTGGGTGTATCTGACAGAGATAAGGAGTGCTGCTTTGTCCTGGGGTAGCCCCTCCCCTACCTGAGCTGCATGCCTGTGCTCCAGGAGCAGACGTCTTTACGCAGAAGCAGGTTGTTGAGAGTCACTGCGTTGATCATGTAGAAGAGCTGCTTGAACACCTGCAGGATGATCTCTGGGTCTAGCCCCTGGTCGCACATGACAGTGTGGAAGGAATTCATCTGGCGGATGACAGCTTCCAGGCAGTAAGAGTTGTCCCCGTCCACCATGCTAGAGGAACGCTTCCGGTAGCCTGTTGGCTTCACACCAGAGAGACCCTGGATGCTCTCATTTTCCAGCATGGCTGAAACTGAAAGAGAAGCAGATGTGTCCTGGACCCAATCAGATCATTCAGAGGCCCAGACCAAAGCCCTGAGCCTCTGGCCATGTGAACCTGCCCAGGAACTTGTTCCATTTAGCATAGAACTTCTACTGTGTAGCTTGTCATGTGGAACAGGACTGCTGTGGGTCAAATTCTCACATCCATTTATTGATGAGACAGATAATGTATATGTGCTGGATGACCTCACCTCTCCAGAACCTTACCCCGCTAGGGAAAGATGGAGACAGCCTAGGGGGTATGGAACGCAGAGGAAGTCAGGCACTGTTTCGCTTATCCGAGATGGAAGAAGGAAAAGGAAGGACACTTGGAAGTAGCAACAGGTGTAGGTGTGACAGGAAGTGAAGGCAGGGCCATAGAAGGAAAATCAATAAATGGAGGATCCAGGTGATGGCATACCTGGTTACGTGTACATATCACAGTGCACAAGAACTCCAGTTCAAGCCCCTGCAGGGGAAAAGCTTCACAAGGTTAAACAGGGCTGCAGGTGCCTCTGACTCTTTCCCTCTCTGTCTCCATCTACCTCAGTTTCTGTCTCCAATAATATATCAAAATACTGTAAAAAGGACAAGTATATACTGATAGGTAGGTATAAATATAAATATATAGCTAACACTATCTGTGACCTTGGGAGAACCATTACAGTTACCACTGGGGGAATGGGGTGGGGACACAGAACTCTGTTGGTAGGAATGGTGTGGAACCATACCCCTGTTATCTTAGGTTTTTAAATCATTATTAAATCACTAATAAAAATCTTCAAAAAAAACACATATAATGGGCATATTCCAACTCTGTTTATAATGGCTTCTGTGCTGAGTCCAGAGTTTGAGAACAGAGCAACTTAGATGAAGTTCTGTCCCAGCCAGTGACCTTGAGGTCATCTGCAGTTGCTCAGACACTAGTACAGGAGCCACTCAGTCTGAGATTCTCACTGTTCAGTGTCTCTTTTAATCTTCCAACGACCTACTTACTGATGGTGAAATACTGATGATGAGGCAAAGTGGGTTAAATCACTTGCCCAAAGTCACACGGCTAGAGGTGGCAGGGCAAGGATCTGAAGCTACATCTATCTACTGGACGCTGGAACCGGTGCTATTAACAATGACATTGCTCTGAGTCATCACTTATCTCCAGTTCCCTGTGTCTGGCTGGAAGAAACTGGTGTCTCCCATGAAGGCTGGAAACAGAATGTGAAATGACCCCATCCCAGTGGATCTTACCTCTGTGGGGCAGGCTCCAGCTTGTTAGAGACTGCACCTAGGTATCTGGCTCCTGGGGGTAGGCAGTGCCGACCAGATTCCCCCTTCCCGGCCCCATGGTGGGTGACCTGCCTTTGCCAGCTCACCTATCATGGGCTGCAACAGGCCCTCGGCGATCTTAATGAGCTGCTGGTAGATCTGGATGGAAAGGTCGCTCAGCACCTGCCGATACTCAGTGAGGTCGAAGTTCTTCAGACAGTGCTCATTCTGCTTGGGGGTGTTCTGAGTCATGAAGCCCTGTGGAGGGAGCGAGAGGCGGTGGGCTGTCAGGAAGCTCTGCGGGCAGCTGGGATCAGCATGACTTCAGGCACTGGGTCAGTCTCAGGCTACCCTACGAAGCCTCATCAGTCCTGGGAGGCCTCAAGGCTTTTTTTTAAGAGTGTGAAAGCTCAGCCAGATAGAGAAGTCAGACCTTCTTAATTAAAGTGTCCAGGGGGCTGAGGAGATAGCAGTAGTTATGCAGAGAGACTTTCATTGGGGCTGGGTGGTGGTGGCACACCTGGTTGAGCACACGTGTTACAATGCACAGGCCCTACATCTGCCTGTGTGTTTTCAAATGAGAAAACTTATATACAGTCTGTCAATTGTCAGAATTAATAGAAGAGCTGGAATGATTCCACAGTGACAGCACTGTGTCTTCTTAGCTTCCTATACCAACAAGGTGAAATAACATGCAAGGTAAAAGAATAGCTGATATCCAGAGAGGACTCATGTGATCAGTGCCCCCCTTACTCAGGCCAAGGAGAGCTAACAACAGTCAGAATGATTAGTGTTTTCACCTCAGCCAAGTCTACCCCACCACCATATCAAATCATAAGGCAGTTTTTTTAAAATAAAAAGTAAGACAGAAGAGGATATTAGATATGCATGTGTACGTGTGTGAGAAAAATATCTTCCCTCTCCCTCTTTTCTCTCCCAGAGTACTACTGAGCTCTGGTTTATTAGGCATTGAACCTGGGACCTCAGAGTGTTGGGCATGAAGGTCCTTTTGCATAACCATTACACTATCTCCCCAGCCCTTGCTGCTTTTCATGTGCATGCCTGAAAATGGACATGCTAACTGGCTGGTTTAGAGACTGGCCCACTAGACAATCAAGTTCCCTCTCAGCATACACTCACATGGGTCCCTTCTGGGGCAGCTTCAGAAAGGGAGCATCATGGCTTTGCCTGGAAGTCCCATAAGTGCTCAGACAAAAGGTGAGCTATGGAAACTCGCTGCCCCACTGAGTCTCCTTACTTGGGGTGCTCTGATGAGAGGGACTGGGGATCCTTGATGCAGCCTCATTTCCGCCTCGAGCTACACCCATAGTAAGCCATGCCCACAGCCTGAGGTCCCTGCAGGTGCCCAGACATCTTATGCCTCCTCTCCTCAGGAGACAACCACATCTGGACAATGCAGGGCTGCCTTCCATGACTGACACCCCTGCTCTGGGATCCCAGGTGCTGTGACGTGGCACATCTGGTTGAGGGGGTCTTCAGTCATCTTCAGGTGCACTTGAAGGGGAGCCAGCTTGCCTCCACACTAACCTCATCCCCACTGTACTGCTTCAGACAATGCAGGAGGCGGCAGGTGTTGGACAGCCAGAATGATGTCATCTCAAAGTCATCATTGTGCTTCTGTGAAGAGAAGATGTGTGAGACTCCTCTAGCTGAGGGTGGTGGTGCCTTGTTTTCCATGTCTGCTGCTTTCAGCCGGTTCCCTAAGCAGCCTTGGTGAGGGGGAAGTCACCTGCCGTCACAGAGGAGAGACCCACTATCTTCCCCACTACTGAGGAGGAGACATAGATCCCTGCCCTGGTCAGTGGCACATGTGAGGTACACACATGTAGGACAAGCTGCCTCGAAGGCTGAAGCTACAAAGCCAGGTGGCCCTTATTCCTGAAGCCCTGGGCTCTAACCACTGGGCTGAACTGGCAGCGACACACAACACAGTGATGCTAGGGAGCATGCCAGTGAAGCAGTAGGGAACCCCATTTGTCTAGAGGTCAGATGCCAATAATTTTTGCTCTCTTGGAAGTGGCTGCAAGCCACAACTCAATGCAAAATGCTGCTCAACAGCTCCAAATGCTGTCAAATGGCTTCTGCACAGAGACCTTGGCTTCCTGGAGCTCAGTCCCTCAAGGCTGCGCTGATGACGAGGAAGCAGCTGTGGAAGCGGGTCCCTGGCTGGCACTCCTGATGGAGGTTAAGGCAGGAGGCACTCGTGTGCTGCCATGTCGCCTGCGTGCAGGTATGTGTTCAGAGCCAGCCCTCCTCCTCTGGGAGACCCTGGACAACCCACTTACTTGAGTGAGTTAGTTCTGCAGAAGCTTCAGTTCTTCGAGGACTGGCTACTGTGAAACCCCAATCAGAGGGGCTGGGGTGGGGGGTGAGGGTGTGCACTGACCTTGAGGACTTTCTTGATGCCGTTGATGGTGGAGGTCAGCAGCGAGTGCACCTTGACGTCGTCATTGACATAGTCGGCATGCCGGATGCACATGTAGAGGATGTAGGCGGGGAGGCAGGGCACCGTGCCCGCCAGTGCCTGTGGCTTCAGCTCTGCCGGAGACAGACAGCAAGGGTCACAGTCAGGGTGCTGCTCGAGGCTGGGAACATGCTGGTCTGAAAGATGTTTTCTTCCCAAGGAGCTAGGGAGTTGTGATACACGATTTCACTGCTCCCAGGCTACCTTATTATTATTCAGATGGAGAAACACAGAATACAGAGAAAGAGGGAGAGCTTCCTGTGGCGCCATGTGGTACAGGAGTTTGGACCTAGGGGAAGCATATCCTTTGTCCAATGTGTTATTGCTTGGCTTCTGTTAGCACCATCACCATCATCATCTTCAGCCAGACCCCTGCTCTGCTCTGGCTTATAGTGGTTCTAGGGATTAAACCGGGGACCTTTGATATCTCACACATGAAAGCCTTTTTGTATAACCACTATGCTATCTTCCCAGCCCTTCATTATTATTACTTCTTAGAAAGGTAGAGAGAACATGTGTGTGTGTGTGACACAAACCACAGCACTGAAGCTTCCTTCAGTGTGGCAGCACTTGGGCTCAAACTGGATCGTGCTCATGGCAAGCAGCACATTATACAAGTGAGCCATGTTGCCAGCCTTGACTTTTTTCTTTTGAAAGAGATGGACAGACTGGAGCACTGATCCATCATTTACGATATTCTGTTGTGTTCTTGTCTTTCGTGCTGTCCTGCAGAGCCAGAAATCAAACCCAGGGCCTCATCCACACAAGCCAAAGGCTCCACCACTGAGCCAATTCCTTAGCCCCAGAAATAGCTTCAGTATTTTCCTGTAGCTCGTGGGAGAGCTGACCTTCAGTAGGACATTAGGGTGTGACAGGGAGACGCTGCCTTGCATAAACAGATACTTTCTGATCCTGACTACTACCAGGTACAAATCCTGACCTAACACAAATCCATTCCTAATGGTCTGCATTGAGCTCCCGGCTGGGTTAGCACAAAGGCCTGAGGTTGGCTGAAGACAGGAGGAGCTCCGCCACCCTGAGCTGAGGGGAGAAGACATGTCCTTCGGGCCTGTGATCCCTAGTGTGGACAGTGTGCTTCTTCACTGGCAAACTGTATGTTTGCAAAGCCTGTGTCAGTTAGCCTAGCTGGGCAGGCTGCCACCACCTCTTGCACACTTGGCAGTCAGCCAGGGTATGCTGGGCCCCAAGCCAGAGCCACACCCTCCCCAGTGCCACCACCAGTGGCCTGCATTTCACTAGCCTCTCTCGTGGCCACTGCTAACTTGGTTATAGTCGGGGACAGCTACTGTCCTTTGCACCTGCTGGGGTGGGCCCTGGTAGCATTAGGGGCTGGGATTCTTTGTGAAGAGTGATACCCAAGCCTCAGGGGCCTTTCCTGCCCAAGCCCCTGGGGGTCGGACTGCTCTCCATTCTCACTAAACGAGTTCTAAGAAATGGGTGGTGATGGGAGCCCAAAGAAACCGCAGCCTGGGAGCCTGGGGTGTGCGCACCATGGCCCCAGTGCTATGCCCCTGCCCTCCTGTCCCCTCCCCTCTGTACCCAGTCTGCACCCAGACAGCTAAGCGTCAATGTCACCTCCATCTGGGGGTGGGCAGGGGCCATTCTGGATTGTGCTTCCTGTTGGGACTTGAATCACACTGTCCCCTCAAAAACCTCTTATCCTAGTGAGGTGCTAATCACAGGCCACACGCATTGGGAACAAGGCTAGCATTTGGGAATTTGTATTTTGGCTCCCTGGAGTCTTGGACACATGTGAAGTATGCTCCTAGCACACTTCTCCCCCTTTAGTTTCAGATAGAGATGGGGGAGGGGAGAGAGGAGGGACATCATAGCACCACTCCACTGTTCACGGAGCTTCCCCTATTGCTGTGGTACCAGGGCTTGAACCTGGTCCTCTGCCAGGAGAGCTTCTCCCAGCCCAACAGCTGGGAGTTTATGACAGCAACATGGCCGTTTAGAGAGAGTCCCAGTAACATTTATCTGGAACATTTGCATTTTACAGCCTGATGCTCCGACCTGCCGCTTCCTGCCCTGAAATGTTCTATTCTGAGTCCTGTCTCCCACTGGATGGCTTCATTTGCCCAGTTAAATGTTAAGAGTCTTGTGGGTAGGGGTTAAGCTCTGCACTTCTTACGACTAATAGAGCGGGGTACCTGGAAAGTTCTGGGCCATATATTGAGGGGGTGGTGACCCCACCTGGGCAGCCTGAGCAGTGCCAGTGAGGAGGAGTCACCTGTCGGCACACAGGTCTCTCTCTTTAAATTTTTTAAAGTTATCTTTATTGATTGGGCAGAGACATTAGAAATCAGGAGATGAGAGGGAGAGAGAAAGGAACACCTGCAGCCCTGCTTCACCACTTGTGAAGCTTTCCCCCTACAGGTGGGGACCAGGGGCTCCAACCTGGGTCCTTGCGCACTGTAACCAGGTGTGCCACCACCAGGCTCCTCCTCTCTCTATTTCTTTATTCTGATGCCATGAACTTTGGGTTTCACCATCAGGGATCAAAAGTTCACTCTGAATACCTTCTGAACAAGGTACACAAAGGTACACAGCTTTTTTTTTTTTCTTTTCTTTTTCCACTGCTGTCGTTATTGTTGGACAGGACAAAGAAATTGAGAGAGAAGGGAGTCAAAAAAGATAAGACACCTGAAGACCTGCTTCACTGCTTGTGAAGTAGCACCCCTGCAGGTGGGGAGCCGGGGGCTTGAACCTGGATCCCTGTGCTTCTGACTATGTCTGTTTAACCTGGTACCCTACTGCCCAGCCCCCCCCCCCCCCCCCCCCGGTACAGCTTATCTAAGGAAGTTGGAGGTGACTCACTACAGAACAACAGTTGGGCAATTGTAGATAATTCCTGTGTGTGTGTGTGTGTGTGTGTGTGTGTGTGTGTGTGTGTGTGTGTGTGTGTGTGTTGCTGGGGACCTCTCACGTGAAATTTCATTACTCTGGGTGGGGCTGGCTTATCTTCAGGGAGGGAATGAGGGGGAGGACAGGCCACAGCACCAAAACCTCCCTCAATGCCATGGTCCCCCTACATGAAGTCATACCTACAGGGAGTCACACCTGGGCTGCGTGCATGGCAAAGCAGGCGCCCTACCCGGTGAGCTAGTTCTCGCAGCTGAAGGACCAGGCCCGGGGCTGGCAGGAAGAGCGTTCCCCAAGAGTCCTCCTGCCATCACCTCTACCAGGATGGCCTGCCACAACCACAGCACTGGCCTCACCTGGGAAGCTGTTGGCAGGAGGAGATGGCTCCCCTGGATTCATTCCCCAGTACCCACAAACAAACACAATGGCCTGAGGTGTGGTTGAGAGTGGGGGGGATGGATGAATGAGTGGGGAGGGCGTGGGGGGCTACAGGGTGAGGGTGGAAGGTGGATAAGTGGAAAGGGGCTGTAGGATGGGGTGGGGATGGAACGTGGGATATGGGGGTGGATATGGAAGATGGGGGCCTGGGTGGGGAAAGGGCAATGGGGAGCTGTGGGGGGCAGAGACTGGGGTGTGGGTGCTGACCTGTGACCAGGGCCCGGATGAGCAGAGCCTCATCCTCCTGGTGGTACTCCAGCATGCCCTGGAAGTCCTTCTCCTTGCGCTGCACGGTGACTTGCCTGTTAAGCTCGTGGTGCCTGCGCTCACTCTGGGCCAGTGCCTGGGCAGCTGGGGAGGGGGGGGAAGAGGAGAAGCCAGCGTGAGGAGACCTCTGTGCTGAGGGCCCCGAGGCTGAGGTGGGTGGGGTTTACACCCTGGACTTCCAGTCTGTCTCCAGGGCCTGGGCCACACTCCAGTGGCACCCAAAGAGCTCAGCACCAGGCACTGGGGTCCACATGGGACAGGGGGAGCGCCGGGTGCCCTCTGGCCTTTGGACAGACTGACTGGTGGCAGCCTCCACGGGTCCAGGTGCAGGACTGCTGCCTGCCGGGCTTGAAGCCATCTCCACAGGCACTTCTGCGTGGGCCAGAGGGAGGTGTTTGTCGGGGCTGGTCAGCTAGTACTCAAGACCTCCTGGGGAGGACGTGATGGGGCCACGAGGTGGGTCCTTGCAAGGCCCCCGGCAGATCCAGGTTCCTTCTGCAGGAAGCTGCTATGCTCAGTATGGGGACAGGAAGGAGACAGTGGCCCACCCGGTTAAAGGATGGCTCCCATGGAGACACACCACAGTGTGGCTCCACAGGGGCCAGGGCTCCAGCGTTGACCCAGGAGGCGACACGAGGGACCCAGTGGAGGATGTGGTGGAGAGCAGGCAGACTGCCTCCCAAACAGGGAGGCTCACCCATAGGCCCCACAGCTCATCAGGGTGCAGACAAGTGGGAGGGGAGTGGAAGAGCAGCACCCACAGGTGGTCTGTGCGGAGAGTACTCTGACGTGTGTGGGTGTGTTGGGTGAGGAGCACCTGAGCAAAGCTGTGATTTCCTGCCACAGGAATGAGGAAGTGACAGAGGGCAGATCCAAGGGTAGAGTCTACAAGAGTCACTGGAGAATCAGACTTGGAGGTGAGAAGTGAGTGAGGAAGGAGAGGACACAGAAGCATTTGAGGAGGGAGCAGCAGGTTTTCAAGATCCAGCAACTTAGCCAGTAAACAGTTACTAATGGAGGTGACACCTGGGGCCTGAGAGGTGGCTGGCCGTGTGTGTGTGTGTGTGTGTGTGTGTGTGTGTGTGTGTGTGTGTGTTACACACTCACGTGTGAGGTTCTGGGTTTGACTCCCAACACCACATGGGAAAATACCAAAGACAAAGAATGGGTGAAGCTCCTTGGGTAGTGAGTGAACAGTGTTTTGGTGTGTCCTCCGCTCTCAGCATAGGAGCTCAGGCAGGTAGGTGGCTTGGTGGCAAAGCACATGCATGAGGCAGCCCCAGGGTTGATTCCTGGCACCTCAGGTGCTGCACCACAGTGAAGGACTCTGAGGAAGGGCTTTCAGGTCCTGGTGCACGATGGAGGAGAGGGACCTAGGCTGGGTGAGGGTGAGCGTCTTCTGCAGACACCTATCATGGGGAGATGAGAAATTTTACCTGTGTGTCAACAACTATACTTACTGTAAACCATTAAATCCCTAATAAAATAGGAAAACAAAACAAAACAAAAAAAAACCTGAAGAAGAAGAAGAAGAAGAAAGAGTCCTGAGAATGAGAGCTCCACAGGCAGGCAGGAGTGGATGGGGCAAGACGACCCCACCCCTACCAAAGCAGCAGGTAGGCACAAGCAGGTGTCCTAAGCAAATGCAGGACAGGTGGTGAAAGATGGGCCTGGAGGCCCTGGCTTCTGGCTCGAGTCAGGGTACTCTGGTATTGGCACATCAGAGTACAGAAGGAGCATCCACTGGGGATAAGCCAGAGAGAGGCTTCCAGGTGAGGGGCTGGGGAGTGACATGATCAGAGTTGGAGGAGTCAGAACATTCTGGATGTTTGGGGAAGGAGGATCTCAAACTCTACCTGGTCTCTCTGGGCCGGTATGGAAGCTGCATGGCAGAGCTGATTCCCTCCTTCCCACTTGGCATGGAGGGAAGCCTGTGGGCTGGGTCTTTGTGATACTTGGCATTTCTCTGAGCCACATTGCTCCCAGCTTTAAGCTCTTGAAGGCAGGGCTCTGGTGGCTGTCCCAGGTGCCACTCCCTGCCCCCAAGCCCATCCCTGCAGAGCTCAGCGTGGACATGGCATTATCTGCTCCACTGCTGGGTGTTCAGCCCTGAGTATTAGGGCTGATGACTGGGCGTGGAACCCTCAGCTGACTGGGCACAGCACCTGAGGGAGTTGGCAGTGTCTGCAGAGGCAGCGGGTGGTTCCACCCTTCAGGCATGTCTGAGCACACCCTTGCCTCCCCCCACCTGCTCCTAGCTCCCCCTACCTTCCAGGTCCTGAACTTTCTTCATGTAAATCTTCAGCTGTTTTTTGAGTTTTCTCTCATTCTTTTCTAGCTTCTCCACCAGCTCTTTAAGGTCCTGAAAGCAGAAGGAAGCAGTGTGAGAGCAGACCTGACCTCAGCCTGGAGGGCAGGGACGCTGTGACAGTGACCACCTGGAGGCCCACCTCACGCACACAGCTCCCTGCCTGGACCTTAGGCAGCATGGGAGGTGAGTCTGAATTCGTTCTCTCAAGCAGATGTGCCAGTGCTCCCTGGCTCCAGATGCACCCCAAGTCTGGGAGGACAGGCTCCTCTGGTTGCTGTGCCAGCCTGCCTCAGGGGGCCCAGGTGATTGGGCAGCACCGCGGGCAGGCATGGACAATGGGATGACGGCACTGCAGGGGGACATGGGGGGAGCCAGCAGGCCAGGAGAAACCTGGGGCCCAGGAGCAAAACAGGCCTGTGGCTGCCGCAGCCCTAGCAGCCGTGGTCATTGGCAGCAGGTCAGCACACAGGGCCTGAGACAGCAGAAATGGCACCTGGCTCTGCTGGGCAGTGACCACTGGGGCTGGGGGGAGGGAAGGAATCTTGTGCCCACCATCAGGTGTGAAAATACCCGTCAGTCACCCCCAGCATCTCAGAAAACACCCAGGTGACAACTTGGTCCACAATGTCGCAACGACTCTCCCAAAGTTCAGTCCCAGAGCTGTTACCAGCGCAAACCTGGCAAATCCCGTTAGAGACTTTGTCAGAACTTCCATGACTGATCTTAAAGTGACTGTTGGGGGCCTGGGGCTGAGGATGGGGGTGGCGGTGGGGGGCAGAACATCTACTTTACATGGGTATGGCCCTGGGTTTAATCCCCAGCACCACGGGAAAAATGCAACACAAAAATCAAGAAAGGTAACACACACACAAAAAAAGTTCTCTTTCAAAAAAATATTGTTTTTAAGAAGACACCTGGAAGGTAGCATAGTGGGTAAAATCACAGGGATCGCATGCGGGCTGTGCCAGGCTTGACCCCAGGCACCACACACGCTGGCGCTGTGACCTTGTCTTCTTTCTCATGAAAGTCAACATTAAAAATGTTTCTGTGCTTGACTAGTGTGTTGCTTTGCCTGAGTCTGGCCCCTTTACTGCAGTGAATGAAACTTTGGTGCTGTGGTCTCTTTCACTCTGGCTATCTCTGTCTCAAACAACATTTCCACATAAGATAGGAGACGCAGTGTAGAGTGAAAAGCCCAGCTTAGGTGGCTGGGCAGTGGTGCAACTGGTTAAGCACACATATTACCAAGCACAAGGGCCTGGGTTTGAGTCCCCACTCCCCACCTGCAGGGGGTCTGCTTCATGAGTGGTGAAGGAGGTCTTTCCCCTCATTCTATCTCCCTGTCCTCTCTGTCCTAATAAAAATTAGGAAAATTATAAAATGGCCACCAGGAACAGTGGATTTGTAGTGCTGCCACTGAGCTCCAGTGATAACCCTGGAGGCAAAAGCCCGGCTTAGTGGCTGGGAAAGTTGTTCAGTGGGTAGAGCACAGGACTTGCATTCGCGGAGTCTTGGGTTTGATCTCTGGCCCCACACCTGTTAGAGCAGTGTGGTGCTTGTCTCCCTCATGCCTCCCCCCACTACATTAAGTCTTTGTAGGGTCCTGACCAGGGCTTTAAAAAAAGTTCACCGGGACCTATAGTCAGGCAGTAAAAGAAGCTGATATATTTTTTTTAATGGATAGAAACAGAAAATTTAGAGGGGAGGGGGACAGAGAGAGATCTCTAACACTGCTCATGAAGTCTTCCTCTGCAGGTGGGAAGTGGGGGCTTGAACAGATGTCTTTGTATAAGGCAACAGGCGCTTTCAACCTGGTGTTGCCACCACCCAGCACCTGGGACCTGGTGTTCTGAGAAACTCTAGGTGGGGGGGTCCCTTGGGGTCCACAGGTGTCTAGGAGCCCTCAGTTCTGCACACATACCCCCCACCCCTTGGGCCACCTTCCTGAGCAGATTCACAGCAACTCCCCGAGCTCTGATGGTTTGGCCGTCACCAGGCTTTGCCTGAGTTCGCCTTGCTGTGAATGCATCCTAGTATGTCAGGGTGAAACAAAGCAGCATTCCCACGGCCCTTCTTCCCAGCTCTTGCTGACACACAGGGACCTTTAGTGCTTTCTCAGCAGGGGGAGAGAGATCACAGAAGCCTCCGGCCTGGCTGGCTCTGAGTGTGCCCAGCCTCTGCCCGGGAGACCTGGCTACAGATGGCTGAAGTGGGAGCCTCCTGGTCATTCCATTTATCTTTTTTTGCCACCAGGGTTATGGCTGGGGCTCAGTGCCTATAGTACCGAGGCTTTTTTCTCCCTTGTGTAATATCTCTCTCTCTTTTTTTAAATAAAGGCAGAGAGAGAGAGAGAGAGAGAGAGAGAGAGAGAGAGAGGGAGAGCATAGTGCCAGAGCTTAGCCTTCAATATAACTGAGGCCAGGTATGAACTTGGGTCACACACTTGACTTTGATAGCACACTATCAAAGTGAGCTATTTTGCCAGTCACCCAATTATTTTTATTTCTGATCTAGGGAGAGAGGAGGAGAGAGAAAGTGCAGCCAAGTCTACCACAGTGAACAATGTGCAGGCATCACTGTGGGCTGGGGCTGGAGCCACAGCATGAACAGGGGGGTGGCTGCATGTTAGCCCTTTGTGGCATCAAGTCTTCACAAACACTCTCTCTCTCTCTCTTGCCACCAGGGTTATTGCTGGTATTCTGTGCTGCACTATTCCACCATTCTTGGGGGATTTGTTGCTGATATTTTCAGAGACAAGGGGAGAGAAAGGAGACACACCACAGCATTGCTTCACCCCCCGTGAAGCTTCCCCTGTACATAGTGCTCCCATGTGGTGGCCAGGAGCTCGAGCCTGGGTCCTCAGGCATGGTAAAGTGTGTGCTCTCGGCAGCCAGCTATGGCACACCTGGTTGGGTGAACACATTATCAAGTGCAAGGACCCAGGTTCAAGCCCTGCACTGCCCACATGGAAGGGGGGATGCTTCACAAGTGATGAAGCAGTGCTGCAGGTGTCTCTCTTTCTCTTTCCTTCTCTATCTCCCTCTACCCTTTCATTTTCTCTGTACTAGCAAATAAAATAGAAGGGAAAAAATGGCTACTGGGAGTGGTGCTGGCACCAAGCCC
The DNA here is from genome assembly GCF_950295315.1 of Erinaceus europaeus. Classification (NCBI taxonomy): domain Eukaryota; kingdom Metazoa; phylum Chordata; class Mammalia; order Eulipotyphla; family Erinaceidae; genus Erinaceus; species Erinaceus europaeus. The sequence continues at coordinate 64,713,015 of NC_080176.1, forward strand.
AGTGATAACACTGGTAACAGTAAAAATAATTTTAAAAAGTGTGTGCTCTCCTGGGCAAGCCACCTCCTGGACTCCTTTCTTTCTTTCTTTCTTCCTTCCTTTCTTTCTTTCTTTCTTTCTTTTTTTTTTTTTATTCCAGGGGAGTCAAGTGTGTGCTCTCTGTGGCAGGGAGAGTCTGACTATAGTCCTTCACTATAGTCCCACAGCCGAGTTCCCCACATCTGGGGAAGTCACAGGGGCAGCACAGCTGGAGTGCACTACGGAGGCCTCTTCCAGGAACTGCACCCTCAGGAGCCTCACAGATCTTCTGCTAGCTGAGTTTTTTTTTTTTTTTTAATTTGGATAGAGACAAATTGAGAGAGAAGGGGGAAGTAGAGAGGGAGACAGAGATACCTGCAGACCTACTTCACTGCTCATGAAGCTTCTCCCCCTGCAGGTGGGGGGTGGGGTGGGGGCTGGGAGTTTGGACCGAGATCCTTGTGCATGGTGATGTGTGAGCTTAACCAGATGCACGCACTACTGCCTGGCTCTAAAGTGCTGTTTTCTCAATATGCCTTGCCACCCCCTCATTTAACCTGTAGACTCTGAGAGCACTGCCTGTCTCCCATGTCTCTGGCATCTGTTGGGGACAGCTACCACCAGCTCTTGCCATCACTCTTTCCAGCTTCCTCAAAGCCCACCAATTGAGCCGCAGAGGGACCCTGGGCCAGTGCTGGGGTTTGCAAAGTCCCCTACTTCTGCTCTCACTCCTGGGGAGTCAGCACTTTACAAAGCAGCGTGGGGGAGGCAAGAGTGAGGGGAGCATGTGGAAGACACCGAGGACCCCCTAGCATCTGGGCTGAGCCCCTGAGAACACCACCAGCCCTATGGGTGGCTGATGTTTGGAGCCACTGAGGGTGCTTGGCAGTACGGGCCCAGCAGTGAAGCAGCCCCCCAAGACCCTTGCTCATGGGAACTTTCTAGACCACCTGTTCCTGCTACAGGGCTCAGGGCATGAACCTTGCCTTTCGGCTACAGGGCACCCCAGGCCGCACTCCCTCCCTGCCCTGACCTCCCCCAGTCCCCCCCCTCCAGGGCCACACACCAGGTTCTCGTTGGTCAGCCGGGAGATCTCCTGCTGGACTCCAAACTCCACCTGGGCCTCTGGGGACAGCAGCAGCGTCTGGCAGAAGGTCTGCTGCTGCCGGTCCAGCTCTTCCCTCAGCGCCTCCACCTGAGCCTGCAGCTGCTCCACCGCCACCTCGTGCTCCCGGCTCTGGGCCTGCAGCTGGGCCTCCAGCAACCTGCAGAGGAAGAGCAGGAGGACCTCAGGTCTGGTCCCAAGTGGGGAGCCTTGGGCACGCCACAGGGGAGCAGCCAAGCACATAGCAGTAGCAGCAGCAGCAGCCCACAGCCCTAGCGGGGACACTGAGGGGGACAGTGGGGGCCAAGGAGCTCATCAGGCTGGCTTATCTGCTGGGATGCAGGGAACCCAGGGCCAAACACCAACACACACCCCGGGGCTGTTTTAGAAGCCCCTTCATTCCTTGGTTTCTCGCTTTTGAGCATAACCTACTGGTCTGGGATTGAGAGGATGTCCCCATGTCAAAATGTCACTAGCAGAAAGTTCTTTTTGAAATTTCTATTATTTTAAAAAAGACTTATACTTGTTTTGGTGGTTGGTGTGTCCTGCAGGCAGCACATGTTACCATGTGCAGAGAACAGGGTTCAAGCTCCCAATCCTCCAGCTGCAGGGGAGAAAGCTTCTCACACAGTGAAATAGTGCTGTAGGGGTGGGTGTGTGTGTGTGTGTGTGTGTGTGTGTGTGTGTGTGTGTGTGTCTTTCTCCTTTCCTCTCAATTTCTGTCTCTAAAGAAAAAAATAGGGAAAAAAATCACCATGCAGGAACTGACCCTGTGATAAACCTGGTGGCTAATAAGTAAAATTAATATATTTTTTAAAAAGATTGAGTGTTGGCTATTTATTATCCCGAAGTACCAGCCTGCGACTTTCCCACCGTCACAGAGATGAAAAACGGACAGGAGTGGCCCGCCCACCCACCCACCCACATCACTTCAGGAAAGCAGTCATGATACGGGCGTGTGGAGAGAGGTTTCGTCATTAGGTCAGCACCTTAGAGAATGTGCAGTTTAGATAACACCCACCTTGCAAACAACACACCAAAAAACAATCATTAGTAAATGTAAAGAGTAGGAGACACCTGGGTTCCTGGGGGGGGAGGGGAGCGAGGACTCTCTCCTCACATCAGCTCCAGATTTGAGCTGTGACTTTACTGGAAAAAAGAAAAAAAAAAGTTTATATATTTAAATATTCATTTGCTAGGATAGAAAGAAAAAAAAAACGGAGACGGAGGAAAAGAGACACCTGTAGCACTGCTTCACCACTTATGAAGTGGGAGACTGTGGGGGCTTGAACCCAGGTCCTTGAGCACTATAATGTGTGAACTCAACCAGATGTGCCACCACCCAGCTCCTCTCATACCTGCCTTACTCTCCATAGACACTGTCGGTGGGTGATTTAATCTAGAATGTGTACGGGATCAAAGACTGCCGCCCCACCCCCACCCCCAGTGTCAGGCTAGTCACACTGTGCTGCAGGTGAACATGAAGGTGAAGAGAGGCCAGGGCCATAGGTGGTGGTTCTAGAAAGTTTCAGAAGCCAGGAGTCCTGATGCAGGGCCTTCTGCTTGCGGTGTTTACCATTCATGTGCGTGGGTGCTAGACCACTTCCAGTCTGCTCAGAGCACCATGAGGAGTCGACTGATCTTGCGGGTGACTTCTGAGTGGAATTCAATCAGGGGAATCGCTCTGAGTATTTGTACACTAGAAGTAGCAGATAAGGTCTGCTCTGGGCCTGTGTGCCAGGCATGGGTGCTATGCTTCTCCGATAATAATGCTGACCCTCAGGGATGAGGCAGGTCCTATTCTGAGGTGCACTGTAACAGCAAGGACACAGAAGCAGGTGGCACCAGTCAGTGGTGAGGCCACATTTGAACCTAGAGCCAGGAGATATGTTGCCTGGCTAAACAAGACTTGTGGGAAGTAGAGCTGATCCAGTCTCTGTAGTGAGCGGGTGACAGCATGTGGAGGTGCAGGGCTCCGTGGCCCCTCAGGGCTGAGCAAGCTGGGAGAGACATTTACTGCCCCCACCAAACCTCAGTGTCTCCTTCTGGGGGACAGACCGCAGCCCAGGCCCCATGGACCGGGAGCCAAGTGATGCCATTAATCTGAAAAACCCCGGCACGCTGCAAACCAGTGTGTGGCATGATCCTGTGCAGTCTGACCTCCCCGCTCAGCTGCTCCCCCACACGTGAAGGTCAGCACGTGACGCACTTGGACTCTGGTCATGTGAAGGCATGCTCCAACCCCAGAACTGCACATTCCTTCACCCCTCCAGCTTCTGTGTCCTCACCCACAATGATTCCACTGAGCCACCTACAGCGTCACCACCTTGCCCAGTGTATAGTCCGCACAGCCCGCACACACAGAGGGGGATGGGGACCTCACTCCCTCAGCCCTGTGCTGCCACTCCAGCTGGACAACAGCTAAGCGCAGAGGCAAGCAGGCAGAACAGACCAAGCGGACAGAGGAGGAAGAGGCACACATTTGACCTGGCCACTTGCTTTAGGCCTTGGTAGGCCAAGCCGAGTTCTCCATCTTCATTCAAATAGCCCCAATCCTCAGTCTTGCTGGAAATCAAGAAGAGAAATTAAAAAAGAAAAAGAAATAAAGGAAGAAAGGAAAGAGAGGGCATAGATTATGTAGAAGAAAGAGACAGGGAGGCAGAGAGCCCAGTAGAGCGAGGGGCCTCTAGCCCAGGATTAGACTTGGAAAGGGGGAAGGAAGGTTCCGGAAAGCCCAGCTTCTTGTCCTCGCCTGTCACCTGGATTGGCTCCTGCACAGTCCCCTTCCGGGGCCCCCAGTCTATCCTGAGCAGGTCCCTGTGCTCTCCTGTGGGGAACACCAGAAAGAAAGAAAGCCTGTCACAGGGGAGACCCGGTGGGGTAGAGGCTTTTCCATGTTCACATGCCCCCGTGCTCTTCCCTATGCCAGAATGATCCCAATCCAAGAAGGGGACCAGGACAGGCTCTAGGGGTGGGCAGGCACTGCCTGTGCAGGGCGACCTCCCAGGATGTGGCAGCCCTTCAGCCTGGCTCAGTGGTGCTAGAGAACAAGACAGCACCCTGGGTCTGCTCTTCAGAGCTCATCTTCCTCTTCTCACCTCTGAAGTGCACGAAGGCCTTCCCTGCTCTTAACTCCAGCCCTCAGTGAAGACTGGCCTGGGGAAACAGCTGCATGAACACTGTGACAAGAGGGACAGGGATGGGACTGCCCCCCTTCGCCTGGGACGGACACCTCACTCCTGTGGATTCAGCTCAAGGAGCAGGCAGCTGGGTGTCCACTCCCTGCACCCTCCTGGGTCCTCTCCTGCTGCCCGCTGTCTGCCTGATGCCAGCAGAGTGGCTCCTGGACACCAGGTGGGAATCCCACGTCCCTCCCATCCGCACATTGGAGACCCCAGGGGCCAGTGGGATTGGGCAGCTGGTGAAGCCAGTACCCTGCCCCTCCCTCCCTACTCCTAGCTGGGCTCTGCTCCTGTGAGACTCACACCCACACCTCCTGTTCTCAGTACCAGTGACCCCTTCCTAACACCCAGAGGGAGGACGACAGTCCCCAAGAGTTTTGGTGGCAGCCAATCGCTATACTTCCCAGTCAGGTTTGGGGTGTGGTCCAGGGAATGGGGGTGGCCATTTCATCCCCCCTCCCTTCAGGACGCTTGGGTAAAGGTGGTCATAATACATGGCCTTTCTGCAAAGCTTTGGGGGTAGAAGGGAGGGGATAGATGGGCGAGTCTGCTTCTGGGCCTCCCGAGGCTCCTGTTCCCTCAGTCCCCTCCACCTCTCAGCCTGTTCTTCCTCATGCTGGGCTGTGGGGGACCCCTGCCCACAAGTATCTCCAGGACCCGCTCCAGGCAGCCACCCCTCAAATGTCTAGTGTCCTCACTCAGGCCTGGCCTCCTCCAAACTGCCTTGGGTTCAGGTTTTTGCTGCCCCTCCTGAGCACAGTGCTCCCCTGCCCACATGCTCATTTACTCACAAACCACCCTCCTGTGTCACAAGGGGCCAGGCTAAGGGGGTGCTGGTGGCTTAGCACCTGCCCCCTCAGGAAACAGCACCTACATTTAACAGGATTTTAGGAAACAGTGCATGCAGTTCAGGAACTTCAGACACAGCCAGGGTGTTGGAGGCGGTTCAGAACCCTTTATTCTAGTCACCCCATTCCTGCTAGACACTGATGCCTGGGATAGAACCCAGGTGTCTCTGGGCCTTGAATGGGCCTCTCTTTCCCTTCTTCACACTGGTGGGCTGGCTCCCCAGGCCCCAGGGTAGGGTTCCCCCCCCCACCCCACTGCAGTCCCATGAGAGAGCAACCCCAGTTCCACCGCTGCCCTCCAGGGGGCGCACGTGCACTGCTGAGCAACACTGGGAGTTTCACAGAATCTGGACCTTGTGAAGGAGTGAAAGTGGAGAGCCACTCTGGAACGCAGGCACAGGAATAGAAGAAAAACCAGTCTACCAGCCTAGGGCCGTCCTTTCCAGATGAAAGAGAAGCAAATGTGCTCAGGAGTTTCCTCTTCCTCCCTGCTCTCTAAGCAGTGCTAGGCTCAGGAGGGCCGCCACCTGGTGGCAGAAGGAGAACCCCCCCAACTTAATCACAGGAATTAGCTTTATCCGGCATGAAGCCCAGCCAGTCTATCTTGGCGTTACTCTCGATCGCACCCTGTCATTTCACGAACATCTCATAAAAACTGCAGCAAAGGTGGGCGCGAGGAATCACAGCATTGCAAGACTGGCCAGCTCCTCATGGGGCGCGAGCGCTTCCACACTACGATCATCATCTCTGGCATTATTCTATTCCACTGCAGAATACTGTGCCCCAGTATGGTTCCGTAGCCCCCATGTCCACCTGGTCGATTCCAAATTATATTCCTCCATGAGGATAATTTCTGGAACCATCCGTTCTACCCCGGTTCCGTGGCTGCCAGTTCTTAGCAACATCGCCGCCCCGCCAGATATTCGTCGGGATGTGGCATCATCTAAGTTCATTTCCCACGTCTACGCTCGACCGGACCTGCCAATATACGCGGATATCTTCGCCCACCCTGTCCAACGCTTGACGTCTCGTCACCCAATCTGGTCCCCTACGCCTACACTGAACTTCTCTCTTCCAGACTCTTGGAAACAGAGTTGGCAGTCAGGTGAGGTAAAGAACAATCACCTCATCACAGACCCCTGCAAGCGTCAACCCGGCTTTGACCTAGCACGTTATGATTGGGCCCTCCTCAATCGCTATCGAACAGGCCATGGCCGGTGCGCCGCTATGTTCCATCGCTGGGGAGCCAGAGACGACCCGAACTGCCCCTGCGGCTCCAGACAGACTATGACCCACATAGTCAACGACTGCCACCTCTCCAGATTCGAAGGAGGTCTCGAAACTTTACATCAGGCTCAACCTGACGCTGTTGACTGACTACAAAAGAAGGGCAAACGCTAGAAGAAGAAGCTTTATTCTTCTGTCAACAAGACAGAGTTTCACTGCTTCACTCTTGACTTTTTCAGACAGAAAGACAGACACAGCCATGACAGTTCTGCAAAAAGACTTTTATACCTGAGGCTCCAGACTCCCAGGTGCAATCCCCAGCACCACCATAAGTGAGTCTCTCTTCTCTGTATCTCTCACTAAGAATAAATGCACACAATTTTTTTAAAAAGAGAAAGACAGGGAGTCGGGCTATAGAGCAGCGGGGTAAGTGCAGGTGGCGCAAAGCACAAGGACTGGCATAAGGATCCTGGTTCGAGCCCTGGCTCCCCACCTGCAGGGGAGTTGCTTCACAAGGGGTGAAGCAGGTGTCTATCTTTCCCTGCCCCTCTGTCTTCCCCCTCCTCTCTCCATTTCTCTCTGTCCTATCCAACAACAATGACAACAATAATAACTACAACAATAAAGCAAGGGCAACAAAAGGAAATAAATAAAATAAATATTAAAAAAAGAGAGAAAGACAGAGACAGAGGGAGAGAGGGTCAGACACCTCCGCACCGAAGCTCCCTTCAGTGCAGTAGGCTCTAGGCTTGAACCTGGTTTGCCAACACGATAAAGCAGGCCCACTGTCCAGGTGAGCTATCTTGCTGGCCCAGGAATTAACTCTTTGATACAAATACTTGAAGGGTGCTATGAAACCTTTCCATAAGCAGGAGTGGCATAAAGTGAAGAGGCAATTACCATCACTTTATGTGGAAAAAAATTCAAGTCCCCGCAGAACCTACCAAATCATGCCACGTAACATTTTAACATTTAAAGTCTGGGTTAACGCTAGCTAATGTGTGCAGGGGGGGAGACGAGTGTAGTGGAAAGCAGTTCCCGGGGTGGGGACATGGTGCCCCTACACGGCTGGGGGGCTGCTGGCTCTGAAACAGCTGTGTGAACCCTGGTGAACATTCTTTTCCCGTTTCCCCTTTCACTGTAAAAGTAAGGTCTCCCCTCAGCTTTCCCTTTGGCTAGCAAAAGCAGGTAAGCGTGCGGTTCCTTGGAAAAGTCAAGTGGCATAATAGTAATGTTTAAGAGATGGGAAACACCTGTACCCACTTCTCCATGGAGGTGGAGAGATTCCCTTCACTGTTGTTTTGGGACCTGCGTCCCCATGGACAGACCAGGCTCCTGCCTCGATCTCTAAAAAGACCACTTTGTGCTCTGTGGATGTTAGTTCATGCACTGCTAGACTTTCAAGGCTGTTGAGGGCAGGCCCTCTTCCAGTAAGTGTCCCCTGAATGAGGGGCACTAACCCTGTGTGCCTGGGAAGGTCTGGCACACACATTACAGAATACAGGTGACTAAGTCCAGTGCCATGAAGACCCTTATGAAGCAGGGAGGAAGCTTTGGTCCTACTCTGAGTCCTTGACCCTCTTCCCCCCATCCCCTGGTGGCCCAGAGGAACATGTTTTTTTTTTGGGGGGGGAGTCATCAGGGAGTAGGTTTATCAGTGAACATGTCTTCTCTCCTTTTTGCTCTTAGAATAATAGATGCGGTCACCTCCTCATCACAGGAAGCCTTCCCTTTCAGGCCAGAATGGATCCACTTCATTTTACTTCAGAATCTGCAGCTGTGCAGACCCTCAATGCATATATAATTAAATTAATCTTCCCTTTGCTAGACAGTCTGATGCTGTCCTGATGATGTACGTGGCCTGAGAAGAACAGGGGACTTTCCCCCCGTGCCTTGACAGTGCTTCTCCGAGTCCCGTGGTGTAACAACCAGAGGGCTTTTTGGAAGCAGAGCTGCCATCTATATTCTCGTAGCCATCCCCAGAGCAGGCCCTCAAGGCTGAATTCTCTCCCCCAAAATTTGAGAACAAAGATACAGTTCCAAAGATTAAAACAGAACTCTACAGTAAACTTGGGAAGTAGAAACAGTTTTGACCTTGAGGACCATGTATCCTAGGAGGGTGTGTGTGTGTTTCTAGACTCACTCCAGAAACCTAGGCAAACTTACTGTATGCAGTAAGTTTTTCTAGGAAAAGTATACATTTTCCAATCACCCATGTAAAAAACTATATTTAAAGGAGGCCTGCGACCAGACTTCCCTGGACTGACGACCCCACCAATGTGTCCTGGAGCTCCACTTCCCCAGAGACCCACCCTACTAGGGAAAGAGAGAGGCAGACTGGGAGTATGGATCAACCAGTCAACACCCATGTTCAGCGGGGAAGCAATTACAGAAGCCAGACCTTCTACCTTCTGCATCCCACAATGACCTTGGGTCCATAATCCCAGAGGGATAAAGAATAGGAAAGCTATCAGGGGAGGGGATGGGATATAGAGATCTGGTGGTGGGAATTGTGTGGAATTGTACCCCTCCTATCCTACAGTTTTGTTAATGTCTCCTTTTTTAAATAAATAAATAAATAAATATTTTTTTAAAAAGGAGGCCAGGTAGTAGCGCATCTGGTTGAGTGCACATGTTACCATGCATAAGGACCTAGGTTCGAGTCACTGCTCCCTACCTGCAGGGTGGAAACTTCACAAGTGAACTAGGTCTGTAAGTATCTCTCTTTCTCTCTCCCCTTCCTTTTGAATTGCTCTCTGTCCTATCAAATAAAATATAAATTTAAAAAGGGGGAAAATGGTCATAGGAATCAGTGTATTCATAGTGCTGGCACCAAGCCCCAGTAATAACTCTGGTGGCAAAAAACAAACAAAAATCTATGTTTAGGGCCAGAAAAATAGCTCATTTGGAGGGTGTATTGTTTTGTTATGTACACAAACCAAGTTCAAGTCTGGCTGCTAGTGCACTGGAAGAAGCTTACTGCTTGGTCTCTTTCACCCTTCTCTCTGTCTTTTTGTCTTTCTTAAAAAAAAAAAATATATATATATATATATATATATATATATATATATATATATATATATATATATATATATATATATATATATATATCCAGGGCCCTAATCGGGGAGTCCTGAGATTCCCAAACAGACTTGATGGGCCTAGAACTTGAATAAATCCCTCTCCATTGTTATCGGTCATTTCTATCAGGAACAACAAAACAGACCCCTTTGTGGGCCCCCATAGGACCTTATCCTCAATGTGGATCAACAATGGTAGAGAATGTTCCATCCTCTGAAGGGAGGCTGGACAACATACTCTATGCTACACCTGAGGAAGATGTGTTGATATTGGGGCAGCCTGGAATGTTCCTACTCATGACCACAGAATGTAAGCTCAGATCTACAGGGATGCAGAGGCCACATAGGCTCTTAAGCTGATTATGGGCCCCAGATCACATCAAATTGATGGGGTTTACAGTCAACAGTATTTATACCCCTTTCCCATATTAGGGAGCTACTCTCTTCCCTGATCCAGCTTTCTGGTCCTTTTTCCAGCCATGACATCATCTCCCCAGAAAATAACTTGGATCTACTGGCATATCAGATTTCAGGCTCAGGGACAAAAAGAAAAAAGGAAAAACAAACAAACAAACAAACAAACTAGTATAGCCACAGGCCCTTTGGAATTTAACTAAAATATGCCTACTAGCTATCTACAAAATGGAGGACCCCTCAACTCTTCATATGCACCATTCCAGCCCTTAGGTCCATGATTGGTCAACAATTTGTTTGGCTTAATATGTTAACTCTCTTTTCAGCCACCAGGTTCCAGACGCCAGCATGATGCTAACCAGACTTCCCTAGACAGACAACCCCACCAATGTGTCCTGGAGCTCCAATTCCCCAGAACCCCACCCCACTATGGAAACAGAGAGAGACAGGCTGGGAGTATGGATTGACCTGTCAATGCCCATGTTCAGCAGGGAAGCAGTTACAGATGCCAGACCTTCAACCGTCTGCATCCCTCAATGACCTATACTCCCAGAGGGTTAAAGAATAGGAAAGCTATCAGGGGAGGGGATGGGGTATGGAGTTCTGGTGGTGGGAATTGTACGAAGTTGTACCCCTCTTATCCTATCGTTTTGTCAATGTTTCCTTTTTTATAAATAAAAATTATATATATATATCCATGCCAGGTGGTGGTGCACCCAGTTGAGTGCACGTGTGACAATGTACAAAGAACAAGGACCTGGTTCAAGCCCCTGGTCCCCATTTGCATGGGAAAAGCTTTGTGAGCAGTGAAGCAGGACTGCAGGTGTTTCTCTGTGTCTTCTAACTCATGATATAGTTTGTTCTTTTCCTATGCAAAAATGCGTCATGACTTTTCATTATATATACTAGAACATTCCCCATTACAGGAAAACCCCTTGCTAATGCTGTCAAAGATGTCCTTGCTGGGTGGCTTTTAGGGATTCACTTGCCCCTGTCATTCCCTTACTGCTGACACTCCCCACCTTGGAAGAGAGACAAGCTGTGAGCAGCAGGCACTGCGACTGATCCTTCTGGCTCCTCCACAACACCCTCCCCCCAGCAGAGGCAGTGGCTCCTTCCTGTACTTAACTTGGTTTCACAGGCTATTAGTTCTCTATTGTATCCCTGGCTTGCTGGGAATGGGATTATTTTAAGATATCAGAAAAGCTATTTTTATTTTATCACCATCGTTATGGCTGCAGCAAAGGAAGGCAAAGCTGGGACCTTAAGCAGCCACAGGGGAAGTCTGGACCCAGGACCAGATCCCTGACAGCCACTTGGATGAAGGGATGAAAAAAGAGCCAGTGACAGTGGCAGTTCCAAAGATCAGAAAGATGTGTGCACCTGCTGCCTCCTCCTCTCTTCAAATTTCTAAATGCCACTTGTGCTCTTTTTTTCGTTCCTTATCTGTCTCATTTCTTATCTTCACTCAAGATAATTTAAAATGACTGAATCCTGCCAGCCTGGATAAGTGCACACATTACAGTGCGCAAGGACCTGGGTTCAAGCCCTGGTCCCCGCCTGCAGGGGGGAAGCTTCATGAGTGGTGAAGTAGAACTGTAGGCGCCTGTCTCTTTTCTTATCCCCCCTCAATTTCTGTCTCTACCAAATAAAAAAAAAAACTAAAATAAAATGACTGAATCCTGACTCCATTTCTGGTACAGATTTACCATCATTTTCTTTGGGTGGGGGAAGGCTGTGAGGGGAACATAGGTTCCTCTTGGGGACCTGCTGCAATACCTTCAGGTTAACCACAAAGTGGACTGGAAGCAGCCCTGGGCAGGGAGTCAGGCTCTCTGGATTCTATCTTGACTCAGCTATAGGCTAGCTGAGCAGTTTGACTCTGCTCAGCCTCAGTTTCCTCATCTGCAAAAAAAAGGGGCAGGATTCTAAATCCAGGAAATTACTGCAGGAGTCTTAAGTGGCAGCTTGCAGACAATTCCACCTTGCACTCCCCAGTGCCACCTACTGATGGTTTCTGGAAGTACTAGCTGTTTTCAGCACTTGCGAACAGCCACTGCTCAGCAGATTCCACATTTTGGGGCGCTCTGCCATTCTGCCTGCCCTGTGGTCTCTGTTCTTCCTACACTCCCAGGACCTGCCAGCTTCTTCTATAGCTCACTCTCTTTTGCCATAACTCTGGGTAACTCATCTTTGAGGGGGGGGAACCACAGGTGGTCGGATTACTAAAATCCAGGGAAATCTCCCACTAGGGCAGGCATAGATTTTTCCCATCCAAACCTTGTCGTGCCAGGCTTGGGCTTTGTCTCCTTGAAGTGACAGGGATGGGACCTGCTATCGTCAATGCCCTCCCAAGCTGAGCTGGCACAGGCACTACAGCAAACAGCTGGAGCTGCCCCCCCCCGCCCCAGTACTGAGCTCATTAATGCTGGCTTCCAGCTCAGTTAGAGAAGTCACCCCCAGCCTGTCTGTCCTTCCACTGCCTCCCGTCAAACTTCCCAGGTATTAAGAGGTCATGAGCTGCCAAAGAAAACAGCCTGAAGCCACCATCTTTCTTGGACAAGTGTATGAGCCCAAAGTCAGAAATTGTCTGGCCTGGGGGGAGGGTAGACCCCAAGACTCCTGAGTCCTTGAAGGACCTGAGAAATGGTCTTCACCAGCCATCAAGGTCGTACAAACAACAGCTGAATCATACTGCCTGACTCCAGTTCCCAGAACCCTGGGTTAACGGGGCCATATTTTAAAAGAAATGATGTGGGGCTAGGTGGTAGTGCACACATTACTATGTACCACCCACCATCCCACCTGCAGAGGGGAAGCTTCAAGAGTGGAGCAGTGTGGCACGTCTCTATCTATCTCTGTCTCTCCCCCCACCTCCTCTCACTACATTTCTCTCTGCCTCTATCAAAAAAAAAGGAAGAAGAAAAAAACATGGTCACGAGTCCTCATGCAGGAACTGAACCCCAGTGATAATAACCCTGGTGGCAGACACACACACAGAAAACATACAAGAAAAACAAAAAAAGGTGCCCTTTCTGGGTTGCCCCAATGCAGAGGTGACACTAGGTCATGAATACTACTGTCTGTTCCTGTGCTATAGAAATCCCCCGACAGGAACTGTGATATCGCCTCTCACACAGTGTATGAAATCTCTATTCTAGGACTCTCAGAGTGATGTGAAGGCTACTCCTGGGCTCAGTTTGATTCTTTAATAAATCCACTCAAGTTCTAGGCTTCTTCTGTCTGTGTCTGTTAACAAAGGTATGCTCCCTTTCTGGACGGTTTCCAGAGGGTTTGAGCTTGAGGTGTGACTAGAGTCCTGGGGAAGCCAGTGGTGGGTGTCCTGGAGACACAAGGAGGATGGAAATGGGTAGCCTCCTGGGGTCAGGGTAGGCAGGTGAGGTGGACTTACCTGTTTGTCTGGCAGACACCATGGTAGGCCTCAATGGCATCCTCCTGGTCCACGTGCTTCTCGCTGTTAGGCCAACTCGCTCTGGCATTAATGTTCGGCTCCTAGAAGATTCCGGCGCAAAAGGAAGTGACTTGGCTAGTATAGACAATCACTACAAAATCTGTTATGGCTAAGTATAAACACAAGGACAAAAGCCCAGGGAGAGCACAGAGAACAGTAGTTCAATCCAGGTAGGGCGTGGCTTTGAAAGGTCATGGTGGGGGCTGGACAGATAGTTCATTGGGTAGGGTGCTAGAATGGAGCCAGCTCTGAGCCCTAGTCCCACAGGGGAGGTGCTATGACAATGGAGCAATGGAGGAAGCTCTGGTGCTGCCCCCCCCACACACATTCCCTTACTGTCTCTGAATGAAAAAGTGGTCCACAATGGTGAACTTGAATGCATGTACAAGGCTCTCATCTCTCTTACACACACACACACACACACACACACACACACACACACAAAGAAGCAGCCTTGAAGAACAAGGAACAAGACCTAACTATAATGGGCACTAGTGATTGATTGAGAGAAGATGCCAAGGACAGTGCCCCAGGGGGTCAGGGGTGGGTTGGGGGACATCCCAGATACAGAGAATGTGACTAAAATCTGTCTCAAGTTTGAGTCCTCCACATTCATCACTCAGGCCCCATGTTAGGAGTGACCCAGATGGCCTCTGCCCCTTCCCTTCTGTCTCACTTATCTCTTCAGAGCCCTGCCCTACTACGGAAATACTAGGGACCGTACAGGTGTGTCTAGGAGTACAGATCAACCAGGCAACTGCCCACACGTCAGCAGGAAACAGAGAAGCTCGAAACTCCGTCCTTCAACATCCCCAAAAGAATTTGGGGTCTAGGCTCCTAGAAGGGGTAATGTTGAGCAAGAGAAGGCGCCACCCAGAACTGGGAGTGGTTGCGGGGGCTTTGGCTTTAAAGGCGTGAACCTCTGGGGGCATGCTCTCTCTCTCCCGGGACCACCATGTAACCATCTAGCTTGTAAGTGGGTCAGGACCCTTCTCTCGCTCTCTCTCCTAACATGTTTTTGTGTCCAATAGTTTAATTTACCTGACAAGAAATGAAGTTTGGAGGTTAAACATGAAGTCAAGGGCTTGTATGGGGTTATTGCTTTTGTCTATAATTCTGTGCTGTGATCCTTTACATATGGTCATACTGAGTAGCTTCAGAAGATTCTAGGAAGTTCCAGCAAAGTCTCCCATGAAAGGTCCTGCAGATGACAGGCAGCAAGTACCTTGTTCTGTCTTTAAAGAAGATCTATAGATTCTGCTTTTTTTTTTTTTTTTTTTTTTAAGATTCTGCTATTAAAGATTCATTAAAAAAAAACAAAACACCAAACAGGGTGGTAGCACAGCAGGTTAGGCGCACGTGGCGCAAAGTGCAAGATCCTGGTTCGAGCCCTCGGCTCCCCACCTGCAGGGGAGTCACTTCACAGGTGGTGAAGTGCGTCTGCGGGTGTCTATCTTTCTCTCCCCTTCTCTGTCTTCCCTCCTCTCTCGATTTCTCTCTGTCCTATCCGACAACAAACGACATCAACAACAACAATAATAACCACAACAAGGCCAACAAAAGGGGGGGGAATGGCCTTCAGGTGCAGGCACTGAGCCCCAGCAATAACCCTGGAAGCAAAAAAAAAAAAAAAAAAAAAAAAAAAATCACAGAAACTTTGGTGGTGGGTGTGGTTAAGTCTTATCTACATGTAGGTAAAGGTGTGGAACTATGATCCTGAAAGTTTCTAATACTGTCAACTAATGTTAAATCAGCAAAAATAAATATATAAGTAATGAAGTTTAAAAACATCTGCCATCAAATCCCATTGCCTGGGCTTCCTCCTGCCCCCCAGTAAGCCCAGTCACGGCCCCATCTTGTTACCTACCGTGCTCTTGCCCGTGTGCCGGCGCTGGTCGGTGCTGACGATCTGGGTCCTGAGGATGAGGACCTCCTCCTTTCGGACCTCCAGCTCCTCATTGGCCAGCTTGAGCTGGTTCAGCAGCAGGCTGTAGCTGTCTGGGGAGCTGTGGGTGGAGTTGTTCTGTGTGGCCTGGTCGGCCACTGCTTTCCTCAGCTCATTCAGGTCATTCTTCAGCTTCTTATTCTCCGACTCCAGCTCTTGCCTCTAGAAGACAGACCAAGCAACATCCTCCATGATACCCAGGAGCCAGGACACTCTGGTCATCAGGGAGCAGCCGAGGCCATGGGCCTCTTCCCCACATCTGTCTTAAGCAGTCTGTCCTCTCTCCTGGGAAGCTATTGGGCTGTTGGAAGTCATGATGTCTTTTTCTGTTTTTCTGTACAAAAACATGTCCTGACTTCTCTGGCAACCCATTAAGAGCAACCATCCCATTTTGCCAACAAAACAGAGTTTTGACTGGCACAGGCAAGTGGCCAAATCTAGGCTTTGAACCCAGGACCCACAGTGACTGGTGCGATTCAATAGTATTCAAATTTCTGAGTATATCTGGTTATGGAACATCTGGTCTTTCCCTGCCACAGACAGGATTCAAACTTGAATAAATCTAGAATTTTGCTAAAATAAAAAGCAACATTCAGTACTAATTTTTTAAGTTGGTGATTCTATATGGCTTTTGAGTGATGCTATAAAAATCCAAGTGGCCCTCAGAAGCAGAAAGGTTCTCCACCCTCACACTTTACAACAAGCCAGCTTGCAAGGCAAGGCAGTTCCTCAGTTCTAGGAACTGTTCTGGAGAATTATCAGACCTGAGGAAGGGTTAGTGGGAAGGCTGATTATAGCCATGTCAGAAGGAAGGGTTCGAATCCCAAGCTCCATGAGCACTACATGTGGCGGTAGCCTTGTGGAGCTGAGCCCCTGGCAGTGGGCTCACACCTTTTCTCGGCAGCTCATGCCAGGATGGACTGACATCACAGGGCACCTCACTGGTGTCTGCAGAGTGTGAGTGACTGATGTGTTAAGTCCACACATTCTGTGGCTAGAGTGCAATGAATAGAGGTAACAGTAGTTTCTTGGTGCCCAGCCTCCTCTGCAAACTCCAGAAAGTTTGAACCTTTGGCTCAACTGGTAGAGCAACATGCTCTACTTGCATGCCTGAAATATCTGGTCCAATCCCTGGTGCCATGTGTACCAGCTTGGTTCCCTAGCTTCTCTCAGTCTCATGTCAAAGTCTCTTGCATATATGGTAAATGAAATGAACCTTACAAGAAAAGGCACAATGTCTCCAGAGTCTTACCTTCAGACTATTATAGGCTAGGTCTGCATCCTGGTCCACATCAACTTCATTCTTTGGTTGTTCTACCTGAGGACGACGGAGAAAAGGTAAGCATGTGTTACTCTACAGAAGCCCTATTTTCAGAAGCCCTGCTAACCACGGTTAACTTGCCTGTTTCACCCTCACACCAGTATCCAGCATACCGGTATGACAGCCTTCAGAATGCAGCTCAGTACTCCTGTCTCCCAGGAAGTTCTCCATAAATGACTCTCTCCCAGCCTCCCTTACTCCTTCCAGAAGGGCAGTGGCAGGATCCCCACAGGCACTGGTTAATAGGGAAATCTGAATATGCATAAAGACTCTTTTAGGACCCGGAGCCATGCGGCGGTACCTCTGAGAGCACATGTTACCATGCACAAGGAACTGAGCTCAAGTCTGTGGCCCCTACCTGCAGGTAAGAAGTTTCACAAGTGGTGAAGTAGTGCTGCTTGTGTCTTTCTTTATCTCTCCCCCTTCTCTCTCAATTTCTGTTTCTATCCAATTAATAATTTTTTAAAATTTAAATATTTATTTATTTATTTTGAATAGAGACAGAGAGAAATTGTGAGGGGAGGGGAAAATAGTGCAGGAGAGAGACAGAGAGACACCTGCAGACCTGCTCCCCTGCAGGTGGGGACCAGGGGCTTGAACCCAGATCCTTACACATTGTAATATGTGCACTTAACCAGGTGCGCCACTGCCTGGCCCCAATAATTTTTTTTTTAAAGACTGTTAGGAGTTAAATTTTATCCTACCCCTTGCCAAAAAAAAAAAAAAAAGATTTATTGAAGTACTAACCACCAGCATCTGTGCAGGTAACCTAATCTGAAGTAGGGTCTTTGCAGGTGTGATCACGTTAAGATGAGGTCATTGGAGTGGGGGGCTAGACCCATCTAATACGTGATGGTGAACTTGTGAAGGGAGAAGATGATGACATGTGGAGATGGAGGCAGAAGGTAGAGTGACAGACAGGCCAAGGGCTGCCAGCAGGACCAGAAGCTCAGGGAAGGGCATGGGAAAATCTCTCCCCCAAAGTCCTTACAGAAACCTGGTCCTGATGACACCTGAGATTTTCACTTTTGACCTTTAGAGCCACGAAAGCAGAAACTGCTACCATTTCAGATCAGCTGGCTTGTGGTGCTTTATTATAGCAGCCTCGGGAAACTGAGGTAGTGAGATGTAAACTTACCAGTGAGGGTACTTCATAGATTATAATTATGTACTTTTTTTTTTTCCCTCCTCCAGGGTTATTGCTGGGCTCGGTGCCTGCATCATGAATCCACCGCTCCTGGAGGCCATTTCCCCCCCCCCCTTTTGTTGCCCTTGTTGTAGCTTCGTTGTGGTCATTGTTATTGCCCTTGTTGACGCAATTCGTTGTTGGATAGGACAGAGAGAAATGGAGAGAGGAGGGGAAGACAGAGAAGGGGAGAGAAAGACAGACAGACACCTGCAGACCTGCTTCACCGCCTGTGAAGTGACTCCCCTCCAGGTGGGGAGCCAGGGGCTCGAACCGGGATCCTTACGCCGGCCCCTGCGCTTTGCGCCACATGTGCTTAACCCACTGCGCCACCGCCCGACCCCCAATTATGTACTTCTTAGTGAAGTTAATGACCTGCTCAAGTTTGTTTGGGGTGTGTGTGTGTGTGTGTGTGTGTGTGTGTGTGTGTGTGTGTGCACGCACACTCTAAGTATCTTGTGGAAAAGTTCCTTCAAGTAACCCTACAGTAAGTATTGGACTGTCATAAAAGTCATGATATCTTTTTTCTAAGTCTTCCTGTGCAAAAATGCATCATGAATTTTCCAACAACCCAACAACATGACAGCTGACCCTTTGCCCCCCACCTTCACACATGACACTTAGTATAAACCTCCTGATGCCAGACTCCAAAGCCAGTGTTGTGGATGGCAATGACTCCAATACCACGCCCTTCGGACTCAGCTGAGCCGGTGAATTCTGTAATGGCCTGGCATCCATTCAACTTGAATTGTCCAATGACAATGGCTAAGAAACACCTACCTAAGCATAACAGACAATGCTTGGGGTGATGGCAAATGATGCATGAAGGTCCCCAAGGAAGATGCACTTGGGGAGACCAAAGCTGGCAGGGAGCATAACTAGGTCTCCTGTCCTTGCTGAGGCCACAGCAGCTGCAGATGAGTGTGGCTCAGGCAGGGCTGATGACTGGGCCTGGTCTGACTCTCTCCAGCCCTGACCTTGAGAAAACTAGGTACCTGTGTGGTTTTGCTGCCCCCACCCCAAGTGGTAGGACAAAGAGCTGTTCTAGTATAGTTCCTGCCCTGCAGCCCCATGGGAGGCCTGCAGGGAGGTTCTGCGTAGCAAGAATTTGATGCAAAATCGTGGCCAGCAGTTGGGTGCACTGGGTTCCTGAGAAAGTGAGACCATTCCCTCCTGTCTGAAGAGCTGAAGGGTGTGGTGGCAGCCATGTTCCCAAGTGGGCAGCCTGGTGGAATGAGCCTGGAGGCCACAGTGACTGCCAGGCTTCCATCCTTGGGAAGAGGAGCCAGATGGGAGAGAAACCAAAGATGCAGATAGCCAGGCTGGCTTTCCCAGAGGCCCCACACTGCTCAGCGTGGGTTCAGTCACTGCCACACACCTCCCTGTTTTCCTGAGTCTGAATGTGGCCTTTATACTAAGATCCGAGACCACTTCTCTCTGGAATAAAGGCCCAGGGCTCCAGCTTGGCTCATGGGACCAGGGGCAGATCCCTGAAGATGAACTCCGGAAGCCTGCTTTCAGGGTGTGGCAGAGCGGTTCTGCCCCCACCCCCCACACCCCCGTCCCACTCCTCCCTCACTAAACTCCATAAGCAACAAGGTCATTATACGGAGACATAGAATCCTCCAGACATCCACATCCGGGCTGTGGGCTCAGCCTGGGTTCTCTTTCTCAGTGACTTTTTTCCCCTGATTTAAAAACATATTTATTATTATTATTTGCCATTGGCAGGGCTTTACCACTATGAGCTGACTGTTGGCCGATAGCGAGACCCAGAGAAAAGGAGAGAAGGAGTGACACCACACAGTGAAGCTTCCCTCAGAGCAGCGGGGGGCCGGGCTAGAATCTGGTTTGTGCACATGAGAGATCAGACACCTTCCCAGGTTAGCATCTCATTGCCCCACCTCCCTGATTTATTTTTTTTTGAGGGAGGGAGGGAACTAAAGAGAAGGGAGGCCAAAGCATTGATTTGCCATTTGGTGCAGTGTGGGAATCAAATACATGACCTCAGTTGTTTAAGATATGTGCTCTACCACTGTGCGGCTTCCCCCAACCAATTTTCCTGAAGGTGAGAAAGAGTGGCTAGGGGAGTGGGCAGTGGCACAGCCAGTTGAGTGCACACGTTACCACGTCACCACATGCGATGACCTGGGTTCGAGAACCTGCTCCCCACCTTTGGGAGGAAGCTTTTCGAGTGGTGAAGCAGGTCTGCAGGTGCATTTCTCTCTCTCCCTCTCTCTCCCCCTTCTCAATTTCTCTCTATCCTAATAATAAAAGAGAAAGGAAAGGGGGGTAAAAAAAAAAAATAGCCACCAGGAACAATGGATTTATAGTGCTGGCTCTGAGCCTCAGAGATAACCCTGGTGGCAATAAATAAAAAAATAAAGGAAGAAAAAAAAGAAGGAAGGAAGGCAGAAAAGACACAAAGTTCTGCTTCCCCGTCCGTAGAGCTCCTCCTGTCTCGGTCTCTTCTGCTCTCACATGGTGCTGAGCCTAAAGCCCAGGCCATGTGCACACAGGGCATGCCCTCTATTGCCGAGGAATCTCCCAGACCCTTCAGGGACGTATCATATTTATTTTATCTTTTTTACCAGAGCACTGCTCATCTCTGGGTTATAGTGGTGCCAGGAGTTGAACCTGACTGCTCAGAGACTCAAGCATGAAAGTCAAAGTCACTTTACTTTTGCCTAAACATTATGCTGCCTCCCCCCGCCCCCCAGCCAGTGATGATTTTCAGAGGCAGGAGATACTGTTTATTTGGTATCAAGACAAACAGAGCCCTAGAGCCATGACTCTGGGGATTGGTGAAATAGCTACCTGGGCCACCACATATCACACAAGAGCACTGTGGTATCAGGGGGGACTCCAGTGCTGTGCTCTCACTTTCTCTCTCTAGCTGAAAAAAGTCATCCCAGAATGACAAAGTCCCAGTGACAACAACATACATAAAGTCAAGACCCCACCATGGCTTGGCATTTCTGAGCTGGGGAGCCGGGGGAGAGAATCCCCAGGTGCAGTTGGGTGGGCAGGGAGGGCCCGATGCTGATGCCATCTCTGTGGCTTTGCACAGATGTGATTGGTGCTCACCCATCAGCACTGCTTCTCTTCTAATGAGTCATTTATAAACCTGCTCCTCTCTCCATTCAGAATCAAATCCACCCGGGAGACTTAAATCCCTCAGCAAGATTTACCTCCTACTTACTGCACAGGAGGAGAAGGAATAATAATAAGAAGAAAAAAAAGAGGATTTACCTGTGACAGAGATTAGAGCCTCTGCCCTGTTTGATTGGACGGGAATATTTAGTGCTAAGAGAGCAAGGGCTGGGGATACCGGCTTGGGGTGCCACATCCAAAGACTGGCAAGACAGTCCCCAGGACAGAGCCTCTCACAAGCAGCCTTCCTGAACCGAATGACCCAGGGCACAGTCAGCCTGTGTCCCAAGAATGAACACTCAGCTCTTAGCTCCTGACCACTGGCCTCGTCAGTAGGCTCAGTCATTTCAACAGCACCAATCCACTTGCACCCAATGCTGCAATGATTTGAATATGATCAGCACTGTTGTTGTTGTTTCACTTTTCACCTGTACTTGATAGCACCTGTTCTTCAAAATCAGTGACAAATTCCTCAATGGCTGGAAGTTTCCCTGAATTTGACTCTCAATATTTGCCTTTGAATACTTGTCGCCAGAGTGGAGCTGAGTGGAGGAAGGCCTGGGAAGTCTCAAGAGGGAGTGCTATGTCTGGGGATGCAAAGAACGTCCTCACAAGGCCCATGTTACTGGAGGCTGGGAAGTGGCATGCTTGGCTGAGTGCACACATTATCATGTACAAGGACCTAGGTTCAAGTCCCTGGTCCTCACCTGCAGGAGGCAGACTTCACAAGCACTGAAGCAGTGCTGCAGGTGTCTTTCTTTTTTTCTATCCCGTCCCTTTTTTAATCTCTCCCTGTGATATTAAATATAATAAAAATAAAAGCACCCCCCCAAAAAAAGACAGTGCCAGGGTGGGAGAGAGGGTGACTGCAAACTGACTCAAACTGTCCTTGACTCAGTGGGGTTAAAGTCAAGTTCATGGCAGGCTGGGCTGTGAGAGGACAATCAACATCACTTCTGCCTGTGTTTAGACTGTAACCACACTGGCTGTGGTTTCTCTCTGCCTCAAGATGCCACTGGCTCCCAGTACACATTCTCTGCCCTGAGGATAGCAGGCATC